>NC_138371.1:27522706-27542182 GCF_054177405.1 Leptonychotes weddellii
GTCTAAACGACTCTTGGAAAGCATGCCAGTCAAGTGATTTCATTTTATGTATTAATCCAGCTCGGCTGACAAGTAGTTGCTAATACAGCACTTCTAACATTGATTCAAATTCCATAAAAGGATTTTGGCTCATAAAAAATGCTGGCATGGCATCAGGATTTAGGTGTTCCTATCTCTTGTCTATTGGAATACAGTAATGTGCCAAATTTTGCCAGTGACCACAAGCATTCTGAGAAGGTGAGTGTTACAAAGATCAAATAAATGTATAGATATTAAAGCCACCTGCATCTCCCCTGGGTCTCACTCCCTCATCCCTCTAAATAAAAGGCAAATTTGGAAAGATGGACACTGAATGAGGGGTGGTAGGTGTGCCTTTCCCCCCCATCTCCCACCCCTCTGTTTTTAATTCTTATTCTAGGAAGAGAGGTGATCCTTACCCCAACACAAGCATCAATAGTAATTACTGTAGTAATCTCTTAATTACAATAGTAATCTCTTTTCATTTACTGAGATGATTAGTACTATGAAAAACAAAAATCTGACAGCTTCTTTCTGTTGGCCTAAAATGAGAACATGACCTTGTCCTGGGAAACAACCATCTAGTAATATTTTTCATAACTTCCATGCAGTGATGATCTAATAAGAATCTAAAAGTAATTAACTGGATCTCTTTTAGCCAACCAAAGCCTTATTCAAATACACATTTTTATCAGGATTCTAAGGGAGCCATAAATTGGGGCATTTTGAAAAACTGGGATCTAATCCAGTCCATGATCTGACGAGGGTTCAGTGGTAATAATAAATTGGGACTATTAAGACCGGGAACCATTCCAACATTTTATTTTGCCCACACCACAGGACGTAGCAAATTCTACTGCAAAAGACAGGGATATTCAGTGAGGAGTAAAACCATGCTGAATTAATCATTTGTATGTAATCATGCCAAAACATGGGTGTTTTCAACAGTTTAAATAGTGCCAAAGTTTAAGTTCAGTACATAATTAATTATAGAGAGTCTCTTGGCAAATTAAAGAAAACAACCTTCTGGTTCTTTAATAAAATATGCACTCTTTTTAGGATACGATAATGACAATCCTATCAATTCATTTGTCGCTCTATGTATTTAGGAGTGCCCTATTTATGTAGGGTGCAGCTAAAATATTAATTCAGAACCGACTTTCCTTTCCTTTCTTAGAATACAGTAAGCATCTTCATTTCTCAGGATGAACATATGCTGGACAAACTCTAGCCTTATTCTGGTTTTCATTTCAATTTCCAGTAACATAAAAATCTCCCATAATTAAATAAAATGCTGAGAGCTTGGGAATAGATTTTCACCCACTTGTATTCTGAAACTATAAATGGTTTCTGAATGTTTTTATTTCTCTAAGATGAATTTCGTTTATGTGGGGAACTTGCAGCTGCATAATTAAATCTTGGTTTGCCAAATATCAAAAACACATGTATTGATTTAAACTGAGGGAACGGGCCACAAGCAGCTCAGCTGATAAGGCAAAGGAGAAGCCTCTGCAGCTCTTGGAAGGCTTCCTGAAGGCAAGAAAACTAAGAACCCTCAAGTCAGACACTGAAACCAATCAGCTTGCCTAAATCTCAGCCCCACTCTCACTTAGAGCATTCCGTGCAGGCCAGTTGTTGAAAACAAGAGCCATATGTTTTCATGCTCCTCAGTCCTGAAGCTGGGGAGGCTGCCTCTTTGCCCCTCATCTCCTCATTTATCCTGCTAAGGTTCTAGTAAGATCTACAAAAACACGTTTCATTCACACAGCAAATGAGCTCCCTTGCAAAATAAACTTTGACATGGTATAAGAGTAATACAAGATCTTAGAGCACAAACTCGTATGTTTTTGAACTACACCTGCCCTCCCCTATTTTAGGAAGCAGTTTCATTTAGCGAAATTTCATTTCAGGGTCAGTAATATGGGACTTTAATGGGAGACAGCCTTTTGGTGTAAATGGAGATGTTTCCCCCAGTACAGTAATCCTACATAAATGAGGGGGACACTTACTTTTCTTTAAGCAATCTCCACCTGACTTCTGAGAAGGTATTAACAATACAAGTACAACATGCATGCAGGTAGGTTCTTTGTAGGTACAAGAATCTGGTTAATTTCACACTTTGGAGCCAGTTACACATGTGAGTTAAAGTCTTAGAATTCAACAACAATACGTTTACTGATTTGTTAAGACAATCTCTGGCTTTCAGCTCACCATACTAATTTATATAATCAGAATATTTGGAAAATGTTAATTTAATTTAGCTTGATTAAAAAATTCTAGGGGAAATAATCTTTGAATATAATATTGGATTCATCCTTCTAGCAATGGATACAGGCATTTGGAACTAATGTTTTATTATGGCCAATCTCACTGAAGCATGAACTAAATGATGAGTTTATTTAAAACAGGGCTTTGCTGCAATGGGCTGTTTGACTTGTGGCAGGAGAGGACACATGCTCAGCTCAGGAAATCAAATATGAGACTAAGAAAAGCCTTGCATGCAATTTTGAGCAAGAAACTTGGGCTTCTCCACTCAGATAAGAATAGGGCATACACTACCATGAAGCAATGCTATGGCAAATTCAAGAAAGGCCGTTCTAGGCAATTCAAAGTAAATGCTTCTATACTTGAACATATTTATTTCTTAGACCCTGAGATCTGGGGAAAGCCACAGAGATCCCCTAAGGACAAATGCAGCATTAGTGATACACAACATGATTTTAGGTGATATGTGGCTGAATGTAGATAATTACATTAACTTCTGTGGTTTTGCATCTATATAATATTTTATTTATTTGAATATATAAATACAAATAAGACAATGAAGGTAATATATCAATGACTGAAGTTGATGAAACTCTGATCTAGTCCAATATTTTCCTGATGCACTAATCCTTTCTCACTGTAATCATCAGCTTCTTATTAGACATTTTTCAGTGTCCACAAACTCACTCTCATGTGACATTCTAATTGTTAGGATATTTTCCCTTCTATTTAGCTGAAGACTACCTCTCTTAAAATGACTCCCCATTAGTATCTTCAAGAAAATAAATGAATGGATGAATAAGCAAAGAGAGAGAGAGAAAGAATAGATGCTATAAAATGCATTTAATTCCTCTTTTATGTGAAAATTCTTTGATCATGTGACATCAACTAAGTCTTACCTCTAAGACTATGTATGCCCAGGTCCTTCAACATTTTTCAAAAGACAGGATTTAGTTGGTGCTATTTTGTGTGTGTGAGAGAGGCAACGGGATATTTGAAGTGTGGTCAGAGTAGTATAAAGCTGGAATTATTGTTTCTTCCTTCATTTTGCACATGAACTTCCAGTAATGTAGCCTAGGACTGGATTTTTTGGCAGGCACATCCTCATGTTGACTCATGCTAAACTTTACCCTCAACTAAAACCATCAGGCAGTTTTTTCATATATTTGGTATTAAGTCAAACCTTCCACATCCTGTGTTTGTACAGTTCGGTTTTGGACCTAAAATCAAGACTTTACATTTATTCCTATTAAGTTTCTTTATGTTTGATTCAATCCATTGTTCCAGATGATTCTGTCATCAATACATTATCAACACCTGCAGATTTTTGGCATTCACAATCTGATCAACAGCACTGATGCCAGTGCTCAGCAGGCCAGAGTTAAAAATAAATTTTGAAGAAAAACTTTTTCTTGCAAGTTTATATTGATGGACTATTCATTAGCAAGCTTTGGGTACAGTTTCTTGAATAGCTAGTAATCCTTCTAGGGTTATGTCATCTGGTGTACATTTTTCTGTGTTATCCACAGGATATCATGAGACAAGGAGCTTCTAATGTCCAGAAGAGTACCCTTACTTGTGAAGTCCAGAGGCTACAACAGGGGTTTTCAGCCTACACACTGTTGGCAGTTTCAGTGAGATGACTCACTGTTAGGGGACAGGAGTATCTTGTGCATTGTAAATGGTCTGGCCGCATTCCTGGCCTCTACCTAGCACCTGGCAATTCCCTTCCCGTGCTTGTTCCTCCTTCGAAGTTGTGACAATAAAAAATGTCTCCAGATACAGCCAAATGTTTCTTTGGGAGCAAAATTGTCCCTCCCTGAGAACCACTGGAGGGCTCTGCATTCCTCCAATTTAATCTTATAATTCCATAATTTTTTTTTTTAAAGATTTTATTTATTTATTTGACAGAGAGACACAGCGAGAGAGGGAACACAAGCAGGGGGAGTGGGAGAGGGAGAAGCAGGCTTCCCAGGGAGTGGGGCTCGATCCCAGGACCCTGGGATCATGACCTGAGCCGAAGGTAGACGCTTAACTGACTGAGCCACCCAGGCGTCCCATAATTCCATAATTCTTATGGCTTTTTTTTTTTTTTACCTTTTCATAGCTCTAGCTATGAACATGTTATTCATATATAGCACCACAACAATTCTTTATCAGGAGTTAAATATGTAGATACATTAAAATGAGATATGGAAATCATAAGAAAAATAATGGGAGGAATGAAGAGGGATAATATAATCCTAAAATTTGGAGTTGAGGTTAAATTAATCCTCGGGTCAAACAGTTACAAGGAAATTGAACCTTCTAACAGGAACTATATGATTTAAGAGGTCATCTATCAGGACTTTTATATCTGGATGCTCATCAAAGTATTATTTGAAAGAGTGAAAAATGGAAACAGACTAAATGTTTGACAACAGAAGGTAAGTAAGTATACTGTAGTATATTGATCTCACAGAATATTAGACAGTCATCAAAATGGCATATTTTCAAAACATTAATGACATGGGGAAGTGCTCACAACATAATGCTGTTGAAAAAGTGAGACATTATACATGCAGCATGGATATCAAGTTTCAAAGGAAATATATACATAGTAAAAAGATCATAAGAATATTAATAATTGTTATGGAATTATGCACGATCGTGTTAGTCTTCTTTATGCTTTTTTATGTCTCCAAATTTTTCTTAATGAATTTACTGTATTTGTAAGTGCCGTGTGCATGGGTGGTACTGGGGTAAGCAATCCAAATACTCTTAGGTGGGTGCTTACTCTTAAGCACTGGCAAGGGTTTCTTTCTTGTTGGCAAAAAAATATGCCAGTAAGGCAGGCTACTTCAGAGAGGGCACATGAGAAAGATGACAATATTTTTAGACCGGCTTGTCCAATCCTCTTGGGAAAAAAAATCGGTGTGTCATTTTTCATAGGATAAGGATTGTTTAATGTTTCAACCAAACCCTGTCCCTTCAGGTCAAGGGTTCTCAGACTTTAAAATACTGAAGAATTATGTTGGGCTTGCCTATTAAATACAGGTTCCTGGGCTCCAAATCCCAAGATTCTGATTCTGCAAGTCTGGTGTGGGACTCGTGCTTATTTTCAACAAGCTCTCCGTGTGACTTCTTTTGATACAGGTGGTCTATGGACTACACTTTGAGAAACACAGAGGAAGTCATATGGTTTGACTTGGATGAATCTTTCTTTATTTAGCCTTTATTTTGGATAATTTCTTCCTGGTTATACAGTAAATAGAGCTGGTATAAACCCTCAGTGGTATGTTGATTAACTGGCTTTTTGAAAAAACAAACTCAACTTACTGCATTTGCCCATTTCTATGGTGTAAATACTCCCACCATGACCAATGACAATCCACCAGTGGTTTAACAACCAGCTCCCAAAATTCTTCTCACAAGCTGATACGAGCTGGCTCCAGCACTATACAATATATTTTATTTAAGTACTTTAAATCCTTTGAAGAAGGGATAAGTGAATGAAACGCTATTATATCTGTGACAGCTAGGATGAAACAAATAAGCAACAGGACAGCTTGAATCACCTTAAGGTAACAAATTCTAAAGGCATTAGGAAAAAAGACCACTTGGTGAACTTTTATACACTGTTTCTTATTTTATTCTATTTTTTTTCCCATGGCCATGTCACAAAGAGTGATACACTCACACTGAGTTCTTTAAGGGTTGTGAGCTGGTTTCCTATGGATGACGGAGAGCCAAGAAATGGGACTCTAGGTTTGGGAGGAATGCCAAATGCTGAGTCTCCACCTCTACCCTCCGCGGCCCTCTGCTCCCGAGCTGCTGAAATGCTCTTGGTCATTAATTCTAGAGCACCCAACCATAAAATCAACTCCTCCAGCTTCTTCCTCTCTCACAGGATTGAGACAACATTGTCTCTAGGAAACCCATCTCAGATGTGTTTTACGTGTTCATGTGTGGGAAGTGGCCTAAGTAGAGGCTAATAGTACAGTTCTTCCAATATTTTGACCAGACATATTTTAAGAAAATTGGACCTGAAGCCTATAGAGCCAGCTGAGGTGAATTTACAGCCCTGCTTTTAAGAACAAAACTCCCTCAGGCACCTGCTTCCTTAAGGCAACACGAGAAAGGAAATGAACTCTTGCTTAAAGACAACCCACCTTATTTTATGGGTTATCAATTTTCTAGCTGGCACACAGTTCCCTAGCTACTAAGAGGAAAGCCTCCCAACCCCAAGCAAGTACTGAGATACAAAAAATGTGAAGTCTGCATTCTAGCAAACAGCCCAGTTTCCTGAAGACGAGGCAAGGCAGTGGTGCCTCAGTAAGTGAAGTCAGGGGAGCAGCAAAGATCTATGATGTGGGCTCACCACATAGATGTCTTTGCCAATAAGCAAGTGACAAGTTGGACAAATGTGACTTCATGCATGGTGAAGTCAGAATCAAGTACTTAAAATGATATGCTAGTTTTGTCATAATCTCAGTCTTTCTCCAAGCTCCATTTAGTTGTGCAGGTGAAGAACTTTCAGGAGAAATATGAATATTCAATTACATGTTTCAAAATCAGACATTTACACATCGACTTGGGGTAAGTGCCAGAGTTAACCTCAAAGATAAGTGAAGGGCCTCTTGTCCAAATGGAACATGAAGCTCCTCAAACAGGAGAATTCAGCCCTTGCAAACTGTCATTATTTCAGTAAATGAAACCGGCCCTTTAACAGATGGGCGACATACTTTGCAACTTGCTGATAGCCTAATAAAAGACACAGGCTTTTTAAAAATGAAGGACATGGACTTCTCAAATTACACCCCCCAAATGGATTTAGCAGAATAAAATTAAGAAGGCATACAACAGCTTGACAGAAATTAGGAACAGACTATGGAAATTTGATAGTTCTAAACATCAACATTAAAATGACCTTTTTATTAAAAAAAAACTCATTGTTTAAACCATAGGGAAAATATACACTGATATAGTCGAAACTGGGGTAGCATATTTTGGAATTATAAGTACTGATCTAATAAAAACATAAAGTTAATTTCTTCTCCAAATATAATAAAAATTCCCCAGAAAGGCAGGTTCCTTTTTATATCAGATACCTTTTCTTCTATATGAAATGCTATGCTTCTTAAAATAAAATTTCTCCGGTTGATGGATGCAACAACCCAATTTAACACGGGCCATGGACCCTAACAAAATAAGGAGCTCAGCATTTCTGCTCACCTTTCACGTTCTTCTTTCATTTTTTCCAGCTCTTCTTCCCTTAGGCCGCCATGCTTCAGAGCGCCCTTCTGCTCAGCCTTGCCACCTCTGTCATCTTTCTTCTTTCCAAATCTAGAAAAACATGAAGGAGGAGATGGCTGTTAACAATAACCTTGTTCTTGGGGTGCCTGGGTGGCTCAGTCATTAAGCGTCTGCCTTTGGCTCAGGTCATGATCCCAGGGTCCTGGGATCGAGCCCTGCATTGGGCTCCCTGCTCAGCAGGAAGCTTGCTTCTCCCTCTCCCACTCCCCCTGCTTGTGTTCCCTCTCTCACTGTGTCTCTCTCTGTCAAATAAATAAATAAAATCTTTAAAAAAACCCCAAAAAACAATAACCATGTTCTTTCAGGGGTAAATTTAAAATATTTATGAGCTGAACTCATCAAACCATAAGTCTTTATTCTAAGTAGTACAAGATCATTTTGCATAAAATGAAGTAAAATAAGAGACTGAAAGGGCAAAACTAATAGTCACTAAATTCCCCTCGTTTTCCTCTCTTCCTTCTTTCCTTCCATCTTTCCACTGAGATATCGATTGTGCAACATGCACAAAGTCATGTGGTTAAAGAGTAAAAATCTCAAACCATTAGTTCACTAGAAATGAAAGAACTGAAAGGTTACCATTAATATATAACTAAAAACTGACCGAACTCCTCTAAACAGGCCTCCAGAGCTGCAAGTGACACCGACCTTTGAAGTTAAACTCACGGGACTCGATAATGATAGTGCTTCAAGGGACCTCGCCAAACACCTAGTTTACACTACTCTCATTTTGCACATGAGACTTTGGGCCTTGATCACCCAAGTTCAGGGAAGGGCTGGGATTAGAACTTGGGCTGTCTCCTATAGTGCCCTCTCTCCTTCACACCACATTCACTCTCGCAGGTAGCCCCATCTTCCTAAGGCAGCCTCGGGTTTGTGTGTTCTCAGCACCCTCGGTGCCTGGCATATTTGTAGCTAATTGGGCACAGTGGCAATTATGATACATTATTTTTTTCCTGCAGCTTTATCGAGATATGATGGACATGTAACCTTGTGTAAATGTAATGTGTGTAACTACTGATTGGATACATTTCTAAGTTGCAAAATGATTCCCACCATAGTATTAGCTACTAAGTTCATCCCATCAGTAGTCACTATTTCTTTTTTGTGGTGAGAGCATTTAAGATCTACTCTTAGTAACATTCAAATATAGGATACATTTTTATTAGCTCTCATCACCATGATGTACATTAGATCCCAAACTTGTTAATCTTATAACTGGAAGTCTTTACCCTTTGACCAAAAGCCCCTCAATTTCCCTTCTCCCCAACCCCTGGTCACCACCACTCTACTGTTTCTCTGAGTTTGTGTTTTTCAGATTCCACAGCGTATATGTATATGCATTTATACATGTATATGTGTATACATACACACACACACACTGCACCTTCTTAATCCATTCACCTATTGATGAACAATTAGAATGTTTCCATATCTTGGCTATTGTAAGTAATGCTGCATTGAACATGGGAGTAGAGATATCTCTGTGGGATCCTGAACTCAATTCCTTTGGATGTATACACAGAAGTAGAATTGCTGGATCATAGGATAGTTCCATTTTTTAAAAAGTTTTTATTTAAATTCCAATTAGTTAGCATACAGTGTAATATTAGTTTCAGGTGTACCATATAGTGATTCAACAATTCCATACATCAGCCAGTGTTCATCACAGCAAGTGAGCTCCTTAATCCCTATCACCTATTTCACTCATCCCGCCCACCTACCTCCCCTCTGGTAACCATCAGTTTGTTCTCTATAGTTACGAGTCTGTTTCTTAGCTTGCCTTCCTCTTTTTCTTTTCTTCTTAAATTCCACATATGAGTGAAATCACATGGTATTTATCTTTCTCTGACTTATTTTGCCTAGCATAATACTCTCTAGCTCCATCCACATCATTGCAAATGGCAAGATTTCATTCTTTTTTTATGGCTGAGGAATATTCCATTGTGTATATATCTATATCTATCACATCTTTATCCATTCATCAGTCAATAGACACTTGGGCTGTTTCCATAATTTGGCTATTGTAGATAATGCTGCTATAAACATCAATCCCTTTGAATTAGTATTTTTGTGCTTTTTGGGTAAATACCCAGTAGTGCAATTGCTGGATCCTAGGGTAGCTCTATTTTAAACTTTCTGAGGAACCTTCATACTGTTTTCCACAGTGGCTGCACCAGCTTGCATTCTCCCCAGTGCACACGGTTCCTTTCTCTCCACATCCTTGCCAACACCTGTTGTTTCTTGCATTGTTGATTTTAGCCATTCAACTGGTGTGAGGTGATACCTCATTGTGGTTTTGATTTGTGTTTCCCTGATGATCAGTGATGTTGAGCATCTTTTTATATGTCTGTTGGCCATCTGAATCCATTTTTAATTTTTTGAGGAACCTCCATGCTGTTTTCCATATTGGCTGCACCAGTTTGCATTCGGACCAACAATGCACTAGGGTTCCCTGCAATTATGATACTTTAAAAGAGCACTGTGTTTCCTTAGCACTGTTAGGAAAATAAAACTGCACATTTGAAATAATAATAATAAAGCTGTGGTTATTACTAGGACACATTCTTAAGTAACAGGCATTTTCTCCAACAGGTATTTTCTTCAGAAGCAATCCCCTATGGTCTTGGTATCAACACACATGAAAAAGGAAAGTAACTTGATGCTCTGCTAATAACCAGGAAAAAGTAACTCAATTATGCATATTCTTCAGTTAAGTTAAAGATTCTTGTCAAACTATGGAAACCCCATTTATCTTTTGTTTCTTATTAAATAGCTGCAAATTTTACTTCTGTGTTTATGTGTGTATATCTTTAGCTTGCTTACTCTACCTCTGTAACTACCTATGTATCCATCTATGTATCCATCCATCTATCCAACCTGAGGACCCTACACATGCTCAGACTGACTGCCCACCCCTCATCCCTGTCCCTGTCCCCAACCTCCCAACATACACAGTGAGTCAGAATCTCCTCACCTGAAGACCTGACTCATAAGCTAAAACTCCTGTCTTCTTCAGATTTTGTAAAAATGAGTAGATATTTGTCCTTTTAGGATTGTGTTTCAATCCAAAGCAGGGGTTGTTGGTTACATGGCAGCACTGGGTATCGCTAATACCCATATTTCTGTTGTTACCAGAGTTCAAAGTACCCTGCTTTCCTCAAAGCCTCTTGACTCTGCTGTAAATTTTTCAATTTACAATTTCAATGAGCAAACCCTTGCTCATGAACTTTCTCTTTCCTCCCCATTGCCATCTCGTCATCTGCCTTTGCTTCTATTGCAATTCTTTTGCCGTATCCAGTTTAATTTAGGGATTTTAGTGAATCAACTATGAATTTTCACTCCATCATCCCCAGTCTTTTTTTTTCCTGGTCCCCCTTCTCTTTCCTAATCTATTCCTCTCTCCCACTGAAGAAATGACCTAGTGTCATTTATAGACTAGGGAAGAGAAAAAATACTGACAAAATAGAAGATCACCAGCTTCCAAATATAATTCAGATTTGTTGACATAGTTAAGATCTCTCTTTAACCTACAAAGCAGCAGATATATAATGTGTGTTTTCCTGTGTACATTCTTTAGCTTTTCAGACACATGTAGAAGAGTCTAAGTTTCTTTACATACATCAGTTAAAGAAATAATTTTCCCTCAAAATGTCACTAAACATAGTAAAATTGGGCCAAAAAAAATCAAAATTGTGGGGAGTGAGGATAGAATAATGCTTCAGGAAGTTGAAGAGGGCAAAAAGGTTGCCAAGAATTCCATAGATATTAAGCATGTTTTTCTTCTATGTTCCAAATATTTCTCCTAAATTTGAAGGTTTGGATTTTCTGAGATGAAGGAAGTCTTGTTTTTGAAGGGCAAAACTAACCTATATCTGAGTCTACCCTGATCTTTATTACCACAACCAATGAATTGTTTTTCCTTCCTGTTGCTAAAATATTTCACTTGTACTGCAGTTCAAAAACAGCTTATTGTGTTTTCATCACAGTGGAATATGTCTGATAAAGGTTAGTTGTAAGTAGGGCGCCTGGGTGGCTCAGTTGGTTAAGCAACTGCCTTTGGCTCAGGTCATGATCCTGGAGTCCCGGGATCGAGTCCCACATCGGGCTCTCTGCTCGGCAGGGAGTCTGCTTCTCCCTCTGACCCTCCTCCCTTTCGTGCTCTCTCATTCTCTCTCTCGCAAAAAAAAAAAAAAAAAGTTAGTTGTAAGTAAATTCTGCAAAGCATTTTCTTCTTAGCAAGAACCATCAATAATAGTCAAATCAACCAACTCCACAAATAATATAAATGTTTTGATTTAAACTTCATGATCATTTATTAAACTTTCCAAGAAGGAGGGCAGAAATAGCTATGAAATTTATTTCATTAGACAGAGAGAACAGTCACAAATTACCTTATTTTGTAAAGTTTGGGTAGGTTCAAGAACAGAATTATAAAACAATAATCTTCAAAAGGACTCCCACATTGTTAAGACGAGGAAATTGAGACCCAGAGAAGTTAATTGCTTTTATTTATTAACACACTGAATTCTTTTTTCCAATTTTGCAATCAGACAACTTAATTATCAGTGGTAGGAGCAGCCGTGATGGGAGGGTAGGGGGAGTTGGGAGAAAAACATCAGTTTGGTGAACTGTGTACGCCTTGTTCTCCTTCCATGTCAGCCTTTTTGGGGGTCACTTCCCAGCCTTTCTTACTTTCACAGACATAGAGAAAGAGGAGTTGGGGAGGTTCAAATACATTGATTCATCTCTCCATTAGTTATTTTTGTGAGAAAAGTCACAAGAACTCTAAATGGCTGAAATTACTGCTTTGCATTCTAGGGTTTCAAATATCCCCTGCATTCCAGGCCTCCCATTATCTATTACCTAGGAAATTTGAGAGTTGGCCATTCCGGGCAAGGTGCCTTGAGGAAATTGCTTATAGGTCAACCTTGCTTTATATAAAAGATATTTTCCTGCAGAATTCAGTGCAAACATATGGTTTGAATCAATAAAATCTTACTTTCCATGTACCTGGGAAGCCTGTTTAAAGACTCTCATGATGGATCTTTTTGTAAAGTGGAAAAATCACCTTTCAACATACCCTTTATGTAAATTTAGATTTTCATGAATTATAAGTTGGCTTAAAACACCTGTCCCTGTTCATTTCTATACAGAGACTACATGAAACAGCTTTATGGAAAACTAGCTTTCTTTCTGTCCTTCTTTCTTCTTCCATACATGCATTTGTTTACAAAATGTTTATTAGGCATCACTCTGTGTCAGTCATTGCCGTAAACACATGCTTGATGTTGAATTGGGATGCAAAACCAGACACTGCCCCTATGGAATTTACATTCTAATGGAGGAGCTGGGCATGAAACAAGTACAAATATGCAATTATAAGTTGCAAAAGAAAATGCTATGAAGTGTGTTAGGAGAGACAATAATAGGAAATTGGTGATTGGGGAAGTCTTCAGTGAGGAAATGACATTTACATTGAGATTGCACAGGTAAGAGTGTCCAGACAAGCAGAGATGGGAGATAAGCCTTATGGGAGGAAGACACTACACACACAGAGGGCGTGAGGTGGGGAAGGTCTGGTGCATTCCAAGCGGTGGAAGAAGGCCAGTGTCGCTTAAACAAGGGGAGCACAGGGGATACACAGGATTCAGATGGAAAGCGGGACAAGGACCCTGGAGTGCAAGTGTCAGAGAGGCTTGGAGTTTAGCCTAAGAGTGGCACAAGGTCTGGTCTTAGTAAGTCAAGGGACAGAGAAACTAGATAAGGAAACTGGTACATTTAGAGTTGGTAGAGGAGAAACAGGCGTAATCAAGTCATTTGAAGCAGAAGTGATACAATGTGATGCACATTTTAAAAGAGCTTCCTGGTTGCTGAAGTCAAAAGCAGCAAGTTAGAGCAGTAAAGCCAATTAGTGACTGCCTCAGGAGTGTGGGTGAAAGACAATGGTGGCCTGGACTGGAGAAGTGAAGACAACAGTTTGGAAGTGGTGGGTCAAGGGCGAGGGACCAAAAGTTCACTTTTAAACATGGTTATGATGTTAGTATGTCTTTGGGAAATCCAAATGCATGGGCTAGGGATGAGGACAAAGTCCTAAGGAACTGTAACATTTAAAGGCCAGATAGAGCGACGGGGAGGCCGTGTATAAAAGACACAGAAGAAGAACAGCTGGAGAGGTCAAGAAAATCAGGAGAGTACGGTATAAGAGACACGAGGGAAGTGCACTGTGAAGGGGCCATGATCACCAGGTGAAAATGCCATTGAGAAATCCACCGAGGTCAGGACTCCAGAGTTCACTGGATTTGGCACTTTGAAGGCATGGTTCAGTGGCGTGCTATGAGCAGAGGCCAGGTGACAGCGATCTTGAGAGTGAATGGTAGATAAGTGTAAAAGTATGCATCTGTGTGTGTACAACCACTTCAAGAAGTTTGGCTGGTGGGGTGATTGCTGGAGTTTGGGTGGAATGTTGAAACAGGCGATTTTCCATTTGGCTGATACTGGAGGGCTTTTGTTTGGTGAGAGGAAGAAATGTCAGAGTGTGAGAGGTTGGAATGGAAGAGAAAGGAGAATAAAGCTATTTTCTCTTTTAGTGTGCTAAAATATTCATAATATGAAGTTTACCATTTTAATCATTATTAAATATACAGTTCAGTGGCAGGAAGCATGGTCACACTGTTGTGCAACCATCAACCACCACCCATCTCCAGAATATTTTCATCATCCCAAATTGGAATTCTGTATCCACTAAAGAGTAGCTCCCCATTTCTCCCTCCCCCAGCCCCTGGGAACCACTATTCTACTTTCTGTCTCTGAATTTGATTACTCTAGTTACTTCATGTAAGTGGAATCATACAATATTTGTCCTTTGGTGTTTGGTCTATTTCACTTAGCATCAAGTCTTCAAGGTTCGTCCATGCTAAAGCATATGCCAGAATTTCCTTTTCTTAAGGCTGAATAACATTCCCTTGTACATACATACCATATTTGTTTATCCATTCATCTGTTGATGGACTTTTGGGCTATGCTCATCTCTTGGCTGTTGTGAATAATGCTATGAACACTCGTATAGGAGAACAAAGTTCTTGATAAGAGAAGAGGACAGGGATATATAGAAACTCCAGAGAGACTGGCCTTAGATAGGAGGAGACTCAAGAAAAGCAGCAGCTAGAAGAGGTATAGAGTTGATGAATGGACAGCTGAGGAGTTTCCAGGTAATTCGTTTATTAGTCAGTAGGATGCAACATGTATAAGAGAAATGCATTCTATCCATAAAATGAGACTTCTTGGTATAAATTGAGAAATCAAAGGAAAAGGACTATACAAGGTTGAAAAGAATCTCATAAAGGGTTATACAGAAAAATACCAAAACCAGACCTCTTTGGTTGTAATTTTGCCTAGGTCAGGAGGCCCTAAAAGGCCATATGGGGAAGTAGAATTTAATAATGGTCCATTCATTCATTCATTCATTCATTCACTGAGCTGCCATGACACATCACATGGATTACTCACATGGAATGTAACCACTAACACCATCAATTGCTAGGCAAATATCTAACTCCTCAATCCAATTAAACAGCTAAACAAGCTCCCAGCATCTTATTGTTTTCCAAATGATAAAGATTTTAATATAATTCTTAGTAGTTATCCCCTAATTTCTTAGCAAATTCTGTTTGTTTTTCTTCTGTTTTTATTTCTTTCCTTGAGTTTTCTAGGTAATGATGACTTTTGAATCCTTCCCAGATTCCCACATACCCTGACAAATGATCCAAATTCAACAACATGTATAGCTCTATCTCTGCCTTTGTTCATGTCTAGTCTCTTATTTAATTCACTTCTTTATTCTGCTAAGTACTGCCTGTCTACAGTTTTCTTCCCAGGTCCCACTGGGCAGTTTATGCAGCTGTTAGTATCTGCTCATCTTCCACTGAGCGCACACACTGTATAAAAGCAATCTTGAGTGATGGTTTAAGAGGACTAAAAAGTCCAGCAAGGAAAAAGTTCACACACTCTTATTTCAAATTAGTGGTGAGCTATGAATCCAAGGAGAGCTGCAAGTATGAAACAGAATGTATTTCTTCCTTCTGCAATCCCGAAATACCTTTGGGTGTCAATGATGCATTTGGAAAAGGCTACAAGATCCAGTCATTACTAATATTACACTTAGAATATCTACGGAATGATGTCAGATATGAACATGCACCAACTTCAAAAAAAAACCAAAACAAAACCAACAACAACAAAAAAAGAAAATGCACCAACTTCACAGTAAAAATATGTTCTGGACTTTGATAATGGTTCATTCTCCCTGTAACCAGCTGACTTATAAGTTATGATATTGTCTTACCATTTTGTAAATTATACACTTTGAAATAGCTCAAGCAAAATACAGGGGCAGAGAAGTTCACAGACCTTTGACTGTATTTCCATAGTTTATTTTGAAATTCACCCATAAAAGGTTTCTGTTGTCTGATGCATTCTAAGCTGGGTTCTGAATTAGCATATGCGTATGCTGATGAAATTTACTTCCATGTATTGAATCTCATATGGTTTTGTGCACTTTGGTGATTGCTTCTCTCTAAAACGTATGTCACAAAGGTCTTTACTTGTTTACCTGAGATGGCTCCCATTGTACTTGAGAGTTAAGTATCTGATAAAAATTCAATGAAAATTGACCAATTAGAGAGTTTCCCCCATTTTTTTTGGTACCTAAGGCATTGCTTATTTTTATGTTAATATTATCAATTGAATAATGAACAGATTTGTGTTTGTTGTTAATGTTAAGAAAAAATATTTTACTTCTATTTTTAGCCTTCCACAGTATATGATTATCATGCTAATGCCTGTGATTTTTCAGGAGGGAGGTGGAGTGCTATAAACTCTGTATGCTTTCCATAACAGAAGGGTTGTAATTTAAACTCTATAAGCCCACTCCAGGGCATGCAAAGGGAAATAGGGATTTGCTTTATAGGATATGTTCACAAGGGGAAGCTGAGTGAGTTGATGGTTTAGTAACCGAAGAAAAACTCAGTATTAAAAAATCTTTCTTGTTATTTCTTGTTAACTAAGTGGGTCAAGCAGTTGAGGCTCTGAAAATGATTTCTAATTAAAATTTTAATTTCTGGTACATTGTTTAGACACTTATTTTGGGTATGTTTATATGTTTCCAAGATGAAGACAAGCTATATGAAAACAACAAACATGTTTAATCCCACTGCTATCTTTACTACTTCCATTGAGGCCAACATTCCCACCTATCCTTAAACAGCTACTTGCCTCTGGGTTGTTGCTCATTCCCAGGATGAGATTCCTATATTGGTGGTCATGGAGACTCTTCATTCCAAAGCAGCGGACCTTCAGATCTCAAATGTGTTGATATTTGTTTTTAGGATTGAAAAGCAGGGAGGTCCTATAACATTCTAAGATTTCTCTCTAAGTGGATAAAACATCTGCTGGGTAGAGTCTTAAGCAGCTCTCTGGCTCTGAATTCAGCTGCTGGGATTCCTTGAGCTAATTTGCTTTCCCAGACTGAGAAGCTAGGAAACACAATAGATTTGGAAGTACGAATATATTGTAAATAATTCTAGCGGGTCCAGAAAGCAAAGTAAAGCAAAACGTACATCAGTAATAACCCATCTTCTGAGAAACAAACAAACAAACAAACAAACAAACAAACAAGTAAAAAGGGCACTGGGAAGACTGACTTGCAAGAATCACTTAAGGGATCTGGGAGCCACCGGACATTTACTTTTGCTGAGCATTTTTGTATCAAATGAAAATTCCACTCTAAGATTATTAAAGCAGCACTCTGTTAGGAGAAAGAGGAAAAAAAAAATATGAAAAAGAGGCCAGAAATTAAAATTAAATGAAAATAAGCGTGAATGAGTGAGCAAGAAAGATAAAGATACTAATAAGGTATGATTTTCAGATCCACACAGGGACTATAAAAAGCTTATTAACTGTCACGACCACACTGGGTTTTAAGTTATTCTATCCTGCTTTCCAGAAGAAGAAATACTCTTCAGGAGCACAGTGAACTTTGATTAATTGCTTTCATACGCTCTCACTGGCTTTAAGACGTAGGCAAGAGTCTTAGTGATTCAGACTAAATGCTTATGATTTCTGGGAAATATATTTAACAGGAGCATTAAAAAAATAGATCTTTTTGCATTTTTATGTTTTCTTAATAGTTAGAAAGGCATTTTTTATTAAATGTTTACTTATTTCAAAGAGGCAGAATATGTGGCTTCTTCCTTTTTATTTTTATTACTTTTAAGTGGATCTCTGAGCATCTCTGAAGGCAGCTTGAGTGCACAGACAGCTGATGGCCTGTCCTTAAAACACATGCTGACTCAAACAGCACATGGCTGGAATCTAGACTTTTCATCTGTGTGCTCACAGCATCCCCTTCTTCCGTTTTCTCAACCTCCTTTATCCCGGAAACCTGGGCCCTAGGAAAGGAGTGTTCTGAGACCAAATCACACCCCATGTGTAAACTTCTCTACCAACCGTGGGAGGTTCCCCAACACCCGGGGCCTTCCCGTGCTCAATCTGCCAGGGCTCACTCCTCAATGACCATGGATTCATCCTGCAGAAGGAAATGTCCCTCCACAGGAAACAGCTCTGAGATTCATTCACTGGCAAGTGGGGTCATTTTAGCAAACTGCCTGCTAAGGGAAAAACTGACTCATGTCAGTGAAATTAAATCCAGGGAGGGTTAATTAAAAGTTCTATGGAAACTGGAGATCTCGTCTCTAGTCTCTAAATAAAATGTTAAATACAACTTATATTCCAATACCACAAATTAACTTATGTATACTTTCTATAAAGTCCCTTATCAAAAGAATGGTGACTAACTCATTTATGAATAAAGAACAAAAGGACAATGTTAAGAAATGGCTGATTTTTTGGGGGGGGTGGGTATAGTGACTATGCAAAGGACCGTTTTAAAGGGAATCGGGGTATTACTGCTCCATCTTCAGAAGTTAAGAGAAATGGCATATTTTCTCCGGAATGCATCTGCACTAAACAAGAATAAAGTGATTAAGCTCCAGACCCAGTCTAATGGGAGTAAAACTTATCTTTATAACTCAGATTAAACAAAAAAAAAATTATCACTTCTTTGATGCCCAAATTAGCTCTTTTCTCTAGCATACTGAATTAATTAGTTGAGTGACAAAAGAATTAGTCCATGTAGGATCAAAGCTGAAATCATATTTATCTGAAATTTAAAATTAAGAACACACAGCTCTATCCCTCTGTAGCTCATGTAATGTTCTTTTATGTTCTATATATACTAAACCTTCTGCATGTCACGTAAAGTATAACTAGGGCTTTATTCTTTTTTTCATTTCATGTTCTTCTTCCTCTTTTTAATATATAAAATCTTCCCTGAAAATACAATGAGAACATCACAGAATATTTTTTCCTGGGGGTGGGAAACTTTTCCATTGTGCCCTAAGAATCTTAAATTATGTGGCTTTTTTTTGTCAAGATTTATTGTATAAATACAAAAGAAGCAAAATAATTAATGCACGATAGAGCTGGTAAGAGAGCCTGAAACAATAGAAAAGAGTTATGACATTGATTCTTAATAAATGATACTAAGTTTGAAACTGTTCTTAAAAGGTAGAAGCTCTCTTAACTTTGGGCTTCTTTTTTTTCTTCTTTTTCTGCAGAAGAAAAAGCAATTTTGAATAAGGGACAATTGCTGGGGGTTAATTTCTGGGACGTCTCAATTTACTAGAACTCATATTTGATTTTTTTTTTTTTTTGATGTGTGTAACAGTTTTACTAAAGAAAACTACCTTGGATAAGCATATCCATCTTCAGCCAAGATGCGATGGAGAGCGGATTCACAGAGGAGTCTGGAGATGAAGAGGGTTTGTGCTGATGTTAGCACCT
>NC_138371.1:27542282-27708625 GCF_054177405.1 Leptonychotes weddellii
TTCCCTTATTTATGCATACATGCATTCATTCAACATGCTTACAGAGCACCTACTTTGTAAATCTAGTAGATGCTAAGGTTCCAAGTAAATTAGTCAAATGTGGTCTCCACTCTCATTCTTAGTGATGGATGTATAGTAAAAGTCCAACCAAGTATTGCTCAGCTGAATTAAAGGTGAGGTAGGGATTTCAGGGATATATCACTTGTCTCTTTTCTTCATGGCCTCTATCCTAGAAGAAGGACCCAATGGTCCCTCATAACAAATATGTTATCTTCCCATAAAGCTCCCAAACTGGAATGTACTGTCCCTATGGACACAGAAATCACCAAAGTAGCTTAATGTAGGTGTGGTAGCTATAAGCTAGCCATAGCCCTGGATGTCTACTGCCACAGCAAGACCAAATAGGGGGCAGACAGTTATTCACCTAGTAAAGGTAAAAAACATCTGGCTCTCCCAGTGCCATGGGGGTTACTGAGTCACCTGAGGATTCTATCTCATGATGACCAGTTCTTTCATGTTGTACAAATACCCTGTTCAAAAACACCAGGCTAAATTCTAGAATGAAATTCAAACCTAAAGCTGTCATTAAAGATGATTAATCTGCAAGATGTCACCTATAAAAGACACCATGTTTATCTCATAGTTAGACCTTTAATTTCAGAGTTTCAGAAATTATGGCCTTTTTAATCTTAGGCTTCAAATAAAGATGGGCGTGAGGTAGTTGCTTGGTCCTCCAGAGTTTTGACACTACTCGTCTTTGTCATTAGTTTGTCCTGTCCTTTACAGAATTCCAAATGATAATATATCCATCTGTGCTCTTCCATAAAAGAGTTCTTTTGGAAAAAGAGGTAATTTAAAAAATCTGAGCCCTAACTTAGTTTGTAAGGCAAGGGATCAGATTTCAATACTTTTATGTTAGATTTAAAGTTAACTAATATTCCTTCTTATTCAGGACGTCCCTGAAGAGTAGGCCATAAAACTGAATTGATTCTCAACTATGAATATGCTGAGAGGGAAAAAATATATCTATCCTGAATGTCTCAAGTGAAATTCTACATAATACTTTGACTCTCCTAGGGCCCAGAAGTCACAAGTCTTGGGAAATTTTTCAAAACCTGTGCTGCCTACAAGGGTCTCCATTCATTTTTTAAATGTCTAAAAACTCGCTTTCTTTAGCTTTTCTTGAATTTAAAATCTTGGGACCCATGTGTAAGATAGGGTGCCAACTACAAAATGAGGCACAATTTATTGTTTTAGATAGAGTTGCTGCTTATCCATTGAGCTGCATGGTCCCCATACCCTCCAGGTCCCAGAGCACTTTATACTGAAGGAGCTCTGCCAAAGTGACAGTCATTCAAGGGCCATCAAGCAATCAACGATGTCTCCTTTGTCTAGAGGGGGCCGGGCAAGAGACAATAATCTTTTTCATAGGACTAGATTTCCCACAGGATTTTAACCTTATTTTATAAAATGGATATAATCTCATTCTCCAACAATGTAACATCCTTATAGAAAATATATCCAGGATTAAACAACAACAACATCATCAACAATAACTTGGTTTCTGACAAGGTTTTCTAATCACTTATAATTCATAAAGACCTATTACTAGTAACACACAATCATAAAAGTATGCTTTCCCCTGGAAATGTATAGTAGCATAGCACAGTGGTGATTTACAATTTGACCGAAGAAATCAGAAATTGATTTATAGTCTGTCCAAGGCATCAGGCTCTTATTTGCTTGTCCACTAGACTGTGAAACTACTATTCTGCTATGTAAGTATATTTTCTTGTTCCTCCCTTTCCTGTACCAATGGCTAATTTTTCCTTTCCTCAATACCACAGATGAATAATTCCCCGCAGATTCCTAGTCCTATTCTACAGTTCAAAATAGCTGTTATTGTTCTGACAGAATGATAAAAGAAACCAATGCTAGAAAATTTGTGTGTAGGTAATTAAATGCACGCCATATAAAGTACATAATGAAATGAATCAGAGGTGTGAGCCTCTTTGTAGAACATCCTAGATGGAGTTTTTGGTGAGTATATCTTTAAAAAAAAATGTAGATGATTCAACCAAGTAAATTAACCTGAGGGTGTTTCCTTATTGCTGGGGCTACTTTTAAATATCAGATCAATTTTGAATCACATCATATAAATGGAATGATATTGGAAATTTTACTTATGCCCAGCTATGTGTTTATTCAGATGATGGAGGTGTCTCATCATCTGCCACAATGTACTGGCAGCCTGTTTCTGAATGGCTCTGGATGGCCAGTGGAGGGTGTACCAGCAGCATCGCTCAGATGATGGGTGGGGTTGGCGATGATCACCCAGAGCATCTGCAACCTGTATTTGGCTCTGGATTTAATGCTTCTGGTCTCTCCCGCTTTGGTATTTCTAAACTTCGCCACCTAATATTGAAGCGACTTCCAATAACTAATCCTTTTTATAAACATGACAGTCATATTTGATGCTGTAGAAACCCACAGTATTTATGTTTTTCATTTGGGAAGGTTATTTGGAAACCCAAGCCAATATATTATTTCAAGTGTGACTAAGCTGTTTTCATTCATTTTACACCAACCCTAACACTCTCTATGACCCATCCTACTGAGCTCTGTAGACACAGGAATCCAGTTAATCCAGTGGTGGAAGAATCAGTTTGGATAAAAGAACAATAAATCCAACTATTACCTCAGTTCTAAAAAAGTAATATTTCAGTGCATTAGTAAGAAAGAACTAGAAAAATGTACAGTTTGGTAAGGAATTTGGTAAGCCTGAGCTTAACGTGTTTAATCTAAATTTACCAAGTTAGGGGAAACAGAGGTAGTTCTAAAAGGGCCCCGGGGCACCTGGGTGGCTCAGTCAGTTAAGCGTCTGATCTTGATTTTGGCTCAGGTCATGATCTCAGGGTTGTGAGATCAAGCCCCATGTCAGGCTGCACTCTGGGTGGGCAGCCTCCTTAAGATTCTCTCTCTCCCTCTGCTCCTCCCCCACTCTAAAAATAAATAAATAAATAAACAAATAAAAAGGCCACATTAATGGACCTAAAATCAGAAGATTAATAAATAATAACACAAAGCAATTCATTAATATGATGTGTTGAATATAAGAATTTTTTGATAAGGTGGAAAAATTTTCAAGGTGATTCATAAATGCTTTGGATCATAAAATGCCATTAAGAACTGATCATATAATATATAAAGCTATGGTTTATGTATTTATTTATTTATTGGATTTACATTGGATTTATGTGGATTTATATTATGTGAAATATGTATGTTATATGTTGATTTAATGCACCAGCACTATATTTAAAAAAATAAGTTTTCTCAATAAGTCCTTTTGAAATATTGTTTAATTATCTGTGAAAAATAGTTCATTGGCATTCTTCGTTATAAAGAGATTTGTATGCAAAGTGTTCTTATGGGCTCAAAAATTGTACAGTTATAGAAAGTCTCTTAGGGTTGGAAAACTCTTCGAGAGCATATTATCCAATCCTACTCAAAGCTTAGAAAGTCAAGTGACCAGCCTAAGGCCACATGGGTACTCAGGACCAAACAGGGACTTGAACCCCTCAGTTCAGTACAAAGTTCTTTCCATCTTGCTATGATCCCCAATTGTTTGTACATATGTTATGAATTATTTACCCAAAATTCTGAATCCTTAAAAAGGAATCCTACTCAATAAAAGTTTAGTGTTTCTGTGAGTTCCTATTGCCCAGAAATGCAATTAGCTATAATGACAAAGTCCAATTTTGTGATTACTTGGCCAAATATAACATGCCAACCAATGTGAGGACTTGATAACTTTCCCATTATCTTAAGCTCCCTTGTTCACTGACATTCTCACCCTGTCCACAGACAGACTCTTAATATATGCCAGCTGATTTGATCAGATTGCTGAGAAACAATTACTCAATTATTTAGCTCAATTGGTTAGAACACTGTGGTAATGGGGTCAAGGTCATGGGTTGGCTCCCCTGTGTGGGCCAGTTAACTTGGACCTATTCCACAACCACAGGCTCTACCCCCAATGCAGATGGTCTTACAAATACGTGCCAGTGGTCAAAAGGACACTCGCCAAGAATGTGCGGACAGGGCACCATAAATCCATCACTTTCTACGGAAAAACAGCTCAATGCCAGTTTTGTGAACATATGTGGGTTACTAGTAACATTTTCACAGGTGAAAGACAGAATACGGTTCCAGATTTTGTAATACCGCAGATTTGCAAACCTAGCATTTTAAAAGTAATTTTTAGAAAATAAGAAAGTGTATGGTTAAACTTAAATTCAAGCAGTCATTTGAGATTTACAGGAAAAGTTCTAAGCATGAACCAGTGATTTCTACCAGCTTCAAAAATATGAGAAAAAATTAGCAAATTTAGTCTCCCTGTGTGAAATATCTTGATTTTTAAATATTGGCTTTTTTTTTTTTTTTTAAAGTAATAGTCTGTGGCCTAAACATACAGTGTCTGTTGAGCCAAATTCAGCCTCTGGAATCCCAGTCTGCAAACACTGGTATATCTAAGTTCTATGTATTTCTAAATATCTATCTATCTATCTATCTTTCTATCTATCTACCTACCTACCTATCTGCGTTTTAATGGCTGTAGTGACCTTAAGTAAATATAATTCATTGAGCCATGCCTACTAGCTCAGCCCTCAGCTAATGTTGAAACAGGAGTCAGAACTGACATACCAAAACAGGGTTGGGCTGCCTTTCAATGGTGCCATTATTTGACTGAAAAGAAAGATTATGATGGACTAGGGTTGTTGGTGACCACTTTGTCAAGGATAGGATCACACCTGGATTCTAAAACTCAGCCCAAGTATATTGTTTTGAATACCAAACACATGAATTATCAATGTTTTTTTTTTCAGAAAGTCCTCTGTAATAATTTATAGACCAAGAGAGCTATAACAATAAATCCTGCATAATGACATAGTTTTAGACCTTTATTCAAAGTCCATAAAACTAAAATAAAACTTTTCTTTCTTTTTTTTTTAAGATTTCACACTATGAAGTGATCTTTTCGAAATCAGCCAAACCTTCCCTCCCTTGCACAACAAAAGAGAAAGGGGAAATGTATTATCATTTCTCACCAACGTAGGCCACAGGGATTTAGGAAAGGAAGACACATGATATAAATATAAAAAGTACCAGAAAAACATACTACATATATTTATTAGCAGTTAGTGATTTACTAGCTAATTGATAGATGACAAGGCTTTATGAATTCCTGCAAACTAATTAAATTATACATCTCACAATCAGATTTCTTATATGAGTAAACAAAAAGTCCTATCAGTAGCCTGAAATATTGAATTCATTCAGGAAGTAGTTATCAAAAACTTATTAAAAATCAGGCTCTGTGCTAGGTCCTGGAGATACAGAAAGAAAAAGGTTTGATACTTTCTCTGAAGAAATTTATAGTCTAGGGGCATCTGGGTGGCTCAGTCAGTTGAACATCTGACTCTTGATTTCAGCTCAGATCATGATCTCAGGGTCCTGGGATTGAGCCCCACATCTGGCTCTGTGCTCAGCAGGGAGTCTGCTTGAGTATTCTCTCTCTCCCTCTCTCTCTGCTCCTCCCCTCACTGGCATTTTCTCTCTCTCTCTCAATAAATAAATAAATCTTGAGGGGAAAAAAAGAAAGAAATTTATAGTCTAGTGAATGCTTCTTGAGGCTGAATGAAGATCTCTCAGACTAAAAGAGATAGGATCTGAGGGTTTTCAAAGTTACCATGCTAATCAGTATCAGAGGAGCTGTGGAGATGATCTTTCTGGTTAATGGGTCTTAATTTTGTTTGCTTTGCAGTCTTGAAAATCTGACTCAAATGAGGTTCCTCTCTCCCAGGAAATGCGCCTACATTAGTACAGAAAATCTCTAGAGGTCAACAGATTGTCAAAAGACTATCCATGTATGTCTATCCATGGATGTAAAATACAAATATCTGCTTTAGTGCAGTTAAGATTCTCCCAGTGCCACAAATTAATGCCGTATTTTGTAGTGAAGCACACATAGAGAGCAAAAAGAGACAATAGAGCTAGGAAATTGATACGTTCTATGTAGGATTATATATTCTTTTAGGTGGACTTTTAGGACAGACCACAAGTCTATCACTGAATCAACAGGTGCCAAGCATTAAATGGAAATCTAAAATATGTCAAAGATACATAATCCCTAATCAGATCTACTTTACTAGAGTGCAATCAATTCTCAGTGACTCAGAGGCTTTTTATCTACTATGTAGATTACCCACAGCCTGTGCTTCCCCCTTTTCTTTATCTTTCCATTTTTATGGTCACCTGAGGACTCATTAGTGCTTCTACCAGAGGATAAGTAAAGGAAGGGAAAGGATATAAAACTTAAAATGAGTCAATTTTGCTACCTTTAAGTAGTTGGGGGAAGAAGTAGCTATTACAAGGCTTGTAGATTATGTGAAGATTTCAATTATCCATACTCTCCCTGTCAATCTTACCAAAATAATTAAAGATTGGCTCTAACCCTCCTTGAAATGTTAAAATGATTGATGGTCATAGGAAATAACCATAGTAAATAAGATAAAGTGAAATAAACTCTATGCTAAAAAAAAAAAAAAAAGATGAAAAGCATACTTTAAAAGTCACAGTTTCAGGGTCCCAAAAAGCATCAGTCCAGTGGGCAATTTTACAAATGTAGACATTAGTTGCATGGGCAAGGATCACAAATCATGTCATAAGAATGAAGTACAACATCCACACAATGGAATACTACTCACACAACAACATAGATGAATCTCAAATGCACTTTGCTAAATGAAAGGAGCCAGATCCAAAAGGCTGCTATTGTCTGAGATGGAAAACAGATCAGTGATTGTCAGGAGTTGGGGGTAGGGTGATTTTGGGATCATGGAACTGTTCTGTATCATGACTGTGGATATGTGACTCTGCACTATCAAAAAACCCTGGAATTGTATACAAAAAAGAGTAAATTTTATTGTATGTATGCTAACAACAATCAATAAACATGTGGGGGGATCCCCAAATAGGAATACAACTATAAGAATAGACCTAATTATATTACAAATAACTAACATCCCACATTAAAAGGCCTGGGGAAGAATTTAAGTGACACTGGAAAACTAGATACAATAAGCATAAAGTCAAAAAGAATTGTACACAAACTAGACTCTTGTCTCCACGAGGGTATGGGTTAGCAATTCTGAAACATTAGGCATATACTAGGGTTGAACAAATAAGTGAATATATTGTAAATAATGAGAGCCAGCTTTCTTGCTGAATGAAAAATTACAAATAAGGAAAGGGGAAGTCTACAGTAAACACTGTGGTATTGGATTGGAATTGGAGGTATTAGTATAAACTCATGCTTTTTTAATGAGAATCTGAAATGTGAGATTCAGAACTCTGGATATGTGTGTATGCATGGGGTTAGTACATACACATATATTTCCAAGTTCTGTCTGCTGAGAGGGTCTAGAAACAATGACACCTGGCAGTGAGCACTGCTAGAACCCAGTTCTTGGCCTCTGAACACGATTCTGCCATAAAAGAAATCAGGTCTCCTTGAAAAAGTGTTTGATTCCTTGACTGTGGCAAGGAAAATATGAAATGATCCTGGAGTACCTCACGGTGCCAAAAAGTAAGAAGGTTCTCAAAAAAACCTAGGTAAGTCAAAAGGGAAGAGGGGTTATCCTGAAAAAAAGCCCCCAATAGCCAAAGTTGGAATAATTTGAGCAACAATGATAGGATTGGATTATAATTTATGAATCCATGAATCTAAAATGATACAAATAATTGAATAAAAAATTAATGGTCAGGGGAGAAAGGACAGCTCTTCACTACAGAAGAATTCCAATTAATGGATGTGGGAGGGATGAGTGACCTGAAATTGACCGCTAGAACACCACGGTAGTAATTGCGGTGATAAGAAACACAGATGGATACTAAAATCAGTGGGTGAAGTATGACGAGAAACAGGATATTTGTATGGTCTCAGATATCTCCCACAAGATACGTATTAATTAAAGAAGGGAAAAAATCCAGCAGACACCACTTTAATGAAACAATCAAGATTAACTTCACCAGTCATGGGACAAACTGACATCATGGACTCCCGGAGAAGGGCCCGGCCCTTCTGAAGCATTCTGGTCAAATATCTACTCATGATCAGTCACCAGACAAACCCAAACAGAGGAATGTTCTACAAAATAACTGACAAATACCCCTCAAGGGGTCAAGGACATGAAAGACAAGGAAAGGCTAAGAACTGGCACAGAGGAAAGGAGACCAAGGGGACACCATAACTAAGGCAATGTGGGATCCTGTGTTGGATCGTGAAACACAAAAGGACATTAATGGGAAAACTGGTGATGTTCAAATAAGGTTTGAAGTTTTGTACCAATGTTAATTTCTTATTTTAGTTCTTTGGATCACAGTTACACACCATCTTAACAGTGGGGGGAGTTAGGTGAAAGGTGTATGGGAATTATACTTTTTGGGGGTAACTTTTCTGTTAAGTCTAAAATTATTTCAAAATAAAAAGTTTTAAAACAAGAAGGAAAAGCCGAAGGTGAAGGATGAAGAGGAAAAGTTGAAGAAAGCAACACGTAGTTACTTTTCTAGTGCTTTGTTCACCTCTCTTATTTCTTGTTGGACCTCTTACTGCCCCTCTTCCCTACAGTTAAGGGAAGGTGACCTCCCCTCAACAGGAGTAGATATGTCATCCACATGTTTCTGAGACTTCCAGAAACAGGTCCATTTATTTAACTGCCTTCCTAATGCATACCCCTCCCCCTTGGCTTTTTTTTTTTTTTTTTGGAAATTCACTAGATTCAAAGGAAAAGTAAGTGAAGCTCAAGTGTAAGCACTGGCATTAACATCAGATGTGAGGACCAATCTAAAAGAGTACAGAGATGTGGTGAGGATGAGAAGCAGAAATGTGTAAAACGGAAGGGGATAAATGGTTAAATAAACGCATGTCAAGCATACATATTCAGACACTCAGTACCTTCCGACCTTCCAGAGCTTTGGTATTACCTACTTTGAACACCATCCCTTGAGGAAGTTCTATTTAGGCCGTCTGTAATTAGCAAATCTACGATGGATAACTTGATTTTGACTGTTAAGGATTGAGGAAAGGCAAATGTTAACACCAGATGTCATTCTGACAAAATTTTAATTTTGAATTTTATGCATACAGTATGCCACAAGCAAATAAATGTCCACACATAAAACTGTTTCTAAAGTGAAAGGATTCAAATATGAGGTCTCAGTTTAATACCTGCTAAATTAAGTCATGTCCGAGGCTGCCATTTTTTTTCTTTCCCAATGTCTAGGATTTGACACATGAAGTACACAGGGCAGGGAATCATATGGAAAGTGTTTGTGAAATTGTATTTTAACACAACAATATAAGATAATCATTGGTATCTTCTTTTTGTCAATATCCTTGTTAAGATCAGACTCTGTTTGCTTAGAAAAAGTTAGAAAATCTAAAAATAACATTAGACTTCACCATCCTAGAGTTTGGACACATTTGAAAGTCATCTCTACAGATTCAGCACGCACGTATAGATTTCACTTAATAATGCTTTTCAAATGCTCAGGTTTACCGAAAGCCAACAGCATGAAGCTCTGGGAGAAGGGATCTGTCCGCCTGTCAATACAGCAGCTATAAATTATAATCGTGTATTTGATTGCCCCTAACATTTTTGGTGGTGGCAGGGATTTGAAGCAAGACCAGAGGTGGTTCAATGAATTTGTAGTGAACTAACTGAATTATGGAGCCTTTGAGAACAACCATTGCTCATACACTTCAAATTCACTACAATTTTTCAATCAAAGTCTGTAAGAATCAGTACTTAGCTTCTCAAACTCCCCTCCGTATTTTTCCTTGGATGCTTTTTCATGGCTTCCTTTTCAAGACTTTGAAGGAACCCACTGATAAGTCTTAACTAGAGCCCATCAGCAGCTGCCTTAGAAGGGCCCATAGATTATTCTCTTATTATTTTTTAAAATCATGTCTCTTTCTGCTGACTTCCAGTCCTCCTAGCACTCTCAAGCTACACTCCCAAAAAGCTGCACCCGGATGAGCTCTAGCACCAGAAAAACACCCCAGCATGGAACGTCCATTTGGCTTTTTTATTTTGAATGTAAACAGTTCAGTCTCCGGCCTTCTTAGGTAAAACAAGGAAAAACTGGAACTTAGATTAGCAACCTTCTTCCTTTTGCCCTTCCAGCGTTCTTTCCTAAGAGAGGTGGCTCTCTCCCGGTACTGATCCCTCTCATCACACCGCCTGTTGGGGACACTCAGGCCAGCTGTTTATACTGGTTGATGAATGAATGGATTGTACCGTACTGCCAATACATTTCAATGCTTCCTCTCTTCCTGACTTTTGCATTTTAAATCTCTTATAACTGAGAGAGAGCATGGGAGAACCTTGGTCCTCAGCAAGGGACTTTAGATGTCTCTAAGCAGGTATAAGTTGTCTTTTGGGGCAGTGGGGGTGGTAAGGTGGTAATTAAGATACAGATATATTTTAGTGTAAAATTGAATTATACCATTGTGATGCCTGGCCTTGAGGTCAAACTAATTAGAGAGACCCAAAGTGCTGAGGGTTCTGATGTCATCTGTGAAAGAACAGAGCCAAGAGACCCCACTTTGCTACTGGGGTTGGCTGGGGACCAGTCTCCAGGACCCTGAGGGCTTCTGCCGAGACTAGATGCCCCTTCCCTCTGAGCACAGGAATGAGGACCCTCCTGCCCACCCCCCTCTTAGGTTCACCATGCTACTTGTTCTTTCTCTCCTCTCTTTCCATCCCATCTCTCACTTCCAGCATCCTCTTCTGCTGACTTTGCTCCTAACCCTGGTGATTACAACCCATGGTAGTGCTTTCCAAACCTCCATAATCATGGACAGCTCATTTCAGAAGGATTCTAGGACCCATGCAAACTTTGAAACAGAATTTCAAGAATCAGAATTGTGAATCAGAATCTGTATTTCACTAAGAACCCGGGTGATAACCCAGTTTCAACAAGTATGGAAAACACCGACCTAAGGACTACCCATTCTGCTTTTTCTTCTAACTCTAAAATTGCAATTGCTTGTCACTAAAACTGCTTTCCTCCAACTCTCTCATTGTAACTGAAGCTTGGCTTTGCTGTGGCCCTCACAAATGGGAGCTGCGTAAAACATATAGAAAACTTCCAATATATCCTAAGTGCGCAATTGATAGTAGCTGCTATTTTCATTCTGAGCCTAGAGGTTGTTCCAGTATTTCCCTGTGGCTAGTACATACAGGGCTTGCTCTTCCAGACTTACTAAAACACAAAGCCAACTAGGTAACAGAGGCCCCCACCGTTCTCACTGCAGACATCCAGTCTGCCAGGACTCGCAGGAATTCAAACCCAATCCGCCCAGGCCCTCTGCCACACCCATAAAGTTGTAGCCACCTAGGTTCAGCCTCCCATTCATTTCTTCCTAACTTGGAAATGCTCAGCGGTGATTTCACTTACTCCTCTTCAGCTCTCGTTTACATTCCCCGTGGCAATGATTCCAGATTTTACGCTGCCATCAAACGGCAGGCACATCACTTCCCTCTCAACTGCGTGTGGAGCTGGAGCGCATCAGCCAGGATTCCCCTTAAAGCCCCCGCCATCACCCTTCGATTTTTCTACAGCAACCAGCTGACCACCAAAGCTACCCCTCTCTTCCTTCCCACCCCCCCTCAGGACCTCACGGGGCCTGGACTCCCCGGGTTCTCAGACATTAACACTGCCCACGTGCCTCCATGCTTCCTAGGGGAAGTTACTGACTAACAACTCTCCCAGTCCCCGCCACCCAACCCTGCCAAATCTTGTTTTCTCTGCTCCCTCAGCTCCCACATGTTCTGCTCATCACTCAGTGTGGTGAGGATGTGCATGGGTATCCGGGTAACACTTGACACTGAAACTGATGTTAAGTCCTGGAAAACAGAGAGGAAGAAAATGGAAAATTCTGTTTGATCTCGTAAAGGTATCCCTAATTATATTATGGCATTACCTTGTCAACATTTACTCTTTATGCCCAATTACCATACAGGACTGTTAAAATTTTGCATATGATTAAGTGGATCACATTAATTTAAATTTTATTTTAATCAAAATAATTTTAAAAATCCGTATTTTAATAAGAACTCAAGTGATACCTAGTTCCAGCAGGTATGGGAAACACCGACTTATGGACTACCCATTCCTGCTTTTTTTTTTTTTTCCTAACTCTAAAACTGCAATTTCTTCTCTTCACTAAGACCTTTACTCCAACTTTTTAACTTTAACTGAAGCTTAGGCTCTGCTGGCCATCTCTAATGATCTGTTGGCCTTCTGTATTCCTCAGCCCTCCAAACCTGTTTTCTCATCTGTAAGGTGGAGATAATTATAGAAAATATATCATGGCATTGTGGAAAGAGTTAAATGAGATAGCATCTGGTCGAGTGCTTGGAACAGTGTCCACACACAGAGAATACCCAGTAAGCATCTGTTACGAATATCTGAGCTTTGTCTCAAAGAACTTTCTTAAACTCCTCTTGCTAAGGTCACTGATGACTTTTGGGGTACATTTTTGGAGATTATTCTTTGTAAATCTGCTGCAGTTGAGCACTGTTAAGCACTCTATACTCTGTGAAGCTCTCTCCTTGCTGACAGGGCAAGCTCTCTTGGTATGTCTGCATTTCTGCCTTTTCCTTTGTACTGTTTAGAAGGACTTCCTGCTCCCTGTCTCTTTCCATCTGCTATCTAAAAACAAGACCTCTCCACTCGTGTGTCCGGAAGCTCCTCAAATTCAAGTAAAAGCAAAATGTATTGCCTTTTCCCCTAAGCCTCTTCCTTTTCCTCCTCTGTAGCTTATCACAGCATATAGCCAATCTCCTAAATTACAGACTCAGGAGTTGTCTCTTTCTCAATTCCTTCCCTCTGCCAGCACCTTCTATCACACCTTATCTTCTTCTCTCCAGGCCTTTCCATCAGCCTCCTACTAACCCTTGCCACAGATCTCTCCTGCTCCAGTCCATTCTCCACATGGTCCTCATCCTAAAAACATTTATAACTGTGTATGTGTATTTAAGCCCTGCTGAAAGATTTCTGTGGGCAACCTACTGCTTCTGAAATCAAGTTCAAACTCTACCCTGTTATGCAAGGCCCTTCTCCACCTCTCCAAAACTCACTTTAGTCTTATTTTGTATTACTCTCTTAATAAATGAATGAATGAGTAAATTAATGAATGAGGTACTCATCTCTAAGGTCACTTGAAATCGGGAACTAGATCAATATTATCTGTGTCATTTATGTTGCATTTAATAGTACTTTTTCCACTGTATTAAAAATATTTATAATAAATAAAGAATTTTTGTTTGGGGGAACATATAAATCAGGACAGTTGGATAAGACAAGTATCAGGGGAATACTTGACATTAAAACTGATTTTAAGGACTGGAAAAATAAGAGAGAAAATTAAAATTAAAAATTCTCTTTGGTCATGAAAAGGTATCCCTAATTATATCACCCTATGTCAACATTTACTATTTATGCATAATTACCATAAAGGGCCATTAGAATTTTGCTTATAATTAAATGTATCATATTCATTTAAATTTTGATTATAAATTATCCTATTTATCACCAGTCTCAGTCTTCTTTTAAGATTCATTTATTTTTATTTTAGAGAGAGAGAGAGCACGTGTGAGAGAGCACAAGTGGGAGGGGTAGAGGGAGAGAATCTCAAGCAGACTCCCCCACTGAGCGCAGAGCCTGATATGGGGCTTGATCTCATGACCCTGAGATCATGACCTGAGCCAAAATCAAGAGTCGGATGCTCAACTGACTGAGCCACCCAGGCGCCCCTCACCTACTCTCAGTCTTTATTGTACTTTGTGCTCATGGTGATCTGCTCAGCCTTTGAAGTAGAAAGAATTCTGCTCTAAAAACTTTCTCTTAATTTTCTTGGTTTGGTTCTTTTTCTTTTTATTTTTTTAAAGATTTTATTTATTTATCTGACAGAGAGAAAACAGCGAGAGAGGGAACACAAGCAGGGGGAGTGGGAGAGGGAGAAGCAGGCTTCCTGCTGAGTAGGAGCCCGATGCAGAGCTCCATCACAGGACCCCGGGATCATGACCTGAGCTGAAGGCAGATGCTTAACGACTGAGCCACCCAGGCGCCCCTGGTTCTTTTTATTTTTATACTCTTTATCTTCTTTCTTTGTACACACTAAACATTGCCATAGTAAAGGACACTAATTAAATTCTGTTGCTTTGACTTGATGGAGTATTATACAGCCTTTAAAAATGATGGGCATGAGGACTGTAACAATATGGAAAACTGGCTATGATATCAGATTAAATATTAAAAACAAAATTATATGTAAAACAAGGCAAAATATAGAGAACAAAAGGCCAAAGGAAAATACTAAAATTAAGGTGGTTGTGCTATAGTTATGGGATTATGGGAAACGGTCATGTTTTCTCTTTTTTTATTTTCCCCAAACTTTCTGTAATGTGGTTATATCAATTTTAAATAAAAAAAATAAAAATCCAGACACTTCTTTATCTTTTGCCACTAAACCTCTATTTTAGCCTCCTGGTTGCTTCATCTTGCTTTCCCCCTATCATCAAGACTTTCATGATATTATATATTTTTTGTACATACACCATCCAGTATAGTCACCACTAGCTGCATATGGATACTGAGCACTTGAAATGTGACTAGTCCAAACTGAGTTGTGCTATATGTGTGAAATATACACCAATTTCAAAGCCTGGGTACCTTCTCCCCCAAAAGAATGTAACCCACTCATTAATCATTTTTATAATAACTACACATTGTGTTAGTTTGCTAGGGTTGCCATAACCAAGTGCCACAGACTGGGTGGCTTAAACAACAGGAATTATATTTTCTCACAGTTCTGGATGCCAGAAATCTGAGATCAAGGTGTTTGTAGGGTTAGTTTCTTCTGAGCCCTCTCTCACTGGCTTACTTCTGTGTCATCACATGGTCTTCCCTCTGTGTGTGTGTCTGTGTCCACATCTCCTCTCCTTATAAGCATACCAATCATATTGGACTAAAATCCCCCTGATGGCCTCGTTTAACTTAATTACCTCTTTAAAGAATCTATTCCTAAATATAGTCACATCGTGAGGTACTAGGAGTTAGGACTTCAGACAAATTATGAGTGGACACAATTCAGCCCATAACATATGTAAAAATGATAATATTTTGGATATATTTGGTTAAAAAAATTATTAAAAGAAAAAAAAGACTCTCATCAAGATCATTATTGATGGTTATTCTGCCCTCTTACCTGAACATGCTCAGTAAATATTAAGAGAAAGTTTATAGAAGACAGAGTAAAAAAACAGTGCCCTGAAAATAGATCTCAGTAATAAATTTAATAATTTGAAATGATTAAACATTCCATCTTTTAGCATGAAGAAATGATAATCTCATTACATGATTCTATATGGTCAGAGCAAAGGGAAGACAACGTAGGTACCACACTGATCAAGGGCAATCTTTACTGGGTAATCACTGGATTTAAAGAAGATCACAGTTATCAATCCAGACTAATTATTACTGTGCTCTAGGACTAGATATTAACTCTTCCTGTAGCTGAAAATTATCATGTATAACTGAGGGTGAGAAATGTTGCCATGGAATTAAGATTTCCTCTTTATTCTTTATATATATATATATATATATATATATATATATATATATATATATATATATATATCTTTACTTTTTAGTCATAAAACTCCAACAGGAGCTTTAATTGTTTAATTCATCTTGTTTTTTTTTTTTTTCTTTCACTTGGAATTTTTTGTAATGTTGTACTGAATCTGTTTGAATTCTAGTAATTTCTCTCTTGCTTCCGGCAGAAGGCCCAGAGGAGGCACTAGTAGAAACACAGCAAAAAAGTGCATCATAATCCATTTCTGTGGAGAAACATTCTAATAGACAGAGTTCCCTTTTTTTTTTTTTTTAAAGGATTTGCTTATTTATTTATTTAGAGAGAGCAAGTGGGAGAGGGGCGGAGGGAGAAGGAGAGAATCTCTAGCAGATTCTCTACTGAGTGCAGAGCCCGATGCAGGGCTTGATCTCATGACCCTGAAATCATGACCTGAGCTGAAACCAAGAGTCGAATGCTCAACTGATTGAGCCACCCAGGTGCCCCCCGCTTTTTGAAAGATTTATTTATCTATTTATTAGACATAAAGTTCTAATAAACATATATTTTCTATAAAATATCCCACAATGTTAGGGGCCATCCTTCTGTTCCAGTAGTCATCAGGGAAATGCAAATCAAAACCACAAGGATATACCACTTCAAACCTATTAGGATGGTGATAATACAAGAAAGGTAATAACAACAGTTGGCAAGGACGTGGAAACATTGGAACCTCATACAATGCTGGTAGGAATGTAAAAAGTCACTTTGAAAAACACTCTTGTAAAACTTTGAAAAGTTAAACATAGAGTTACCATATACCCTAGCAATTCCACTCCTAGGTATATATCCAAGAAATGAAAATATGTTCACATAAAAATTTGTACATGGATATTCATAGCAGTGTTACTTATAATAGCCCCAAAGTGTAAACACAAATGCCCATCAGTTGGTGAATGGATAAGCAAAATGTGTTTATCCATACAATGGGATATTATTCAGCAACAAAAAAACATGAAGTATTGATATATGTTATCATGGATGAACCTTAAAAACGTAACGCTAGGTAAAAGGAGTCAGTCACAAAAGGCCACATAGTATATGATTCCACTTATATGAACAGGCAAATATATAGATGGAGGAAACACATTAGTGGTTGTCCAGAGCTGGGGAGGAGGTTGGGGGTAGATGAGTGGGGAGTGACTGCTAAGGGGTACAGGGTTTCTTTTTGGGGTAATAAAATATTCTAAAATTGATTATGGTGACGGTTGCACAAGTATTTGAATATACTAAAAACTACTAGATTGTATACTTTAATAGGTGAAGTATATGGTCTGTAAATTGTATCTTAGGAAAACTGTTCCCCCAATGTTGAATGACCAGGTTACAGTGAGGTTTAAGCTGTTGATAAGAGGATTTCTAAGATCTTCAAAGGAAAAAAACTCCAAATGCTGATGCTTTGAATATAGGTTTTTTCTCCAGAAGATAATTTTGGAGTACACAAGTCAGACAACTTCCAGCCTCTGATGCTAACTCTCTAATTTTATACCAGCACAGTGACCAATCAATAAACAAAGACATTAAGTCTATATGTCACAATCACAAGTCACTTTTGGATTCTCCAGGCCATAGCTCAGACCTTGGAAAAATCTGTCCACCTACCATATTTAATAAATTCAACCACCAGAGAAAGGAGGCCCCATTTATGATAAGTTTCATTTCATGTGGCTATTTATATTTTATTATAACAATATGTTAAAATTTACAATGCCAAGTTGAAGGCTGAGCTATTTATAACTTCACTGATATTTTTAAAACAACTGAACGTTAGAAATATTAAAACCATATATTCATTTCTCTCTCAAAACAACAATACTTAGCTTATAGAGTGATGGAACAGACTCCCACTCTTATGAGATAATTTTCAATTATGAGAGTCAAAATCACTAGAACACTGATCTATAACTAAGAATGTCTGTTGCTTTTGGTAGGATAAGGTGCTGATGGAAAAGCTAGGCAACACCACACAAGTTGGCTGGGGGGACTTTAGTAATACCCAGAGCCCACAGATGATCCTCTAGGAGAGCTTGTGGTTGAAATGCCATGTGTAAGAAATATGGACTCAAGACCACCCACAAGCTAAAAGCAACACATGACAAACCATACATGGACATAATTATTTTTAAGTTGGTGGTTGCCATGCCAATGCAAACATTACCTTACCACCCACTACACTATCAACAGATTTCAGTAAGTAACCAAGATGACAGAAAGCACTTAAAGTGCTCTTTTCCTTAAAGTTAAAAGTGCTACTGTCATTCATTGATACTTTTAGAAATTCTTAGGTAATGGCTTGAATTCAGCTTTTAAGTTCTAGGTTTCCCCTACTCAACCCAAGAGCACTTCTTAACAGTGGAAGCATCAGGAAAAAGAATGAGCTGTGTCTCCCCCCTGGCAACTGGCAGTTCCATAAGGTCAGTTATGAGCAGCAGGAAGAAACTCCTTGCTACTCATCCTGCCCTTTGGCTGTCCTGCTGTTTGCAGGTCATTCCCCACTTCTTTAAGAATACTACATGTTGCAGGTGATCCCACGCTAGTTCAGAATAAATTTTCACCAAATAGCAAAACAATGAGACAAATAAGTACAACTTCACTTCATGAAAGTCATTACATTTGCTTAAGGAATTTTCCTACATTCTGCATTTATATCCTTCCCATTTTGTTAATATTTAAGTGTTCTTTTCTTTATGCAACAATGGTTATAGTAGTTGGGGACTTTTATTTGTTTATGCTTTTACTTGATGAAATAAACACTTGGTTGCCATATGATGACCTTCCATTTTTAAAAAGTTGGTCAGCCCATGAAAAGTTTGGGAGCTGCTCTTCCAGAAAACAACATATGACTCTAATTTCACCACATCATTAAGACAACTAGTGAGCAAGGTGAAAATGACGATGTGTCTTCCGCCTTTTTTCTCCCTACAGACTCTTTCCTTGTTTGTAAGGGTCCCCCATGTCACTGTGAAGGTACATCCTTGGGGTATTGAGGAAAAGATGTTCCTGGGAGCAGTTCAGCAGGGAAGGCTCAGGGGACAAAGTCTCTAGGAGTTCTCATGAGCCAGGAAAAGTTAAGTCTATGGTATGACTTGCTGCTAATGACTAAAGCTCATTTATTGCCTATTTATTTTAAAAGTGTCTAATTTCTATTTTATTCTAGGCTTTTTTATTAGTTAATGTATTAATTCAACAAAAAAATTTACTTCTCAGCTGGTATATTCTGGGCTCTGTCCAAGGTGCTAAGGATGTAAAAGTTAAGCCCTTAAAGGCTCAGTGTTCCACAATGAGAAAGTCATACAAACAAATAATTCCATTGTGATTGTCTGTAGGAGCATTAAGGTCTTACTGAGTAAGTGGAATAAGACTTCACTGGGTGCAGAGGGAGACTTGATGTGGGTCTTGGAAAAAAAGAACACATTGCTCTTCAACCCCATTGTCAAGAGATAGCTCCAGACTGAAGAAACATTATTTACAACTGGAGAATAAAGATGTGGTGAGACAAACAGACAGGATCAGAACATGAAGAAGCCTGTCTAAAGAATTTACATTTCATCCCATATGTGAAGGTGAGCTACAGAAGGATGGTGACATGACTGCTGGAATGTGAGAAAGATTATTCTGGCTGTTAGCTGGAAGATGGAGCACAGAGGAGAGATGCTGAGTGTTGGTAGACCAGTAAGGAGCCTATAACACTAGTCCTGGTGAGAGATAATAAGTGTCTGCATTGGAAGAGTAATGGTGGTGAGCAGAGACCGGACATCAGGTATATGTAATGGTAAGAACTGGACAGTGAGTCAAATCCAAACTCACAATTTGTCCACGATAAATTTCATCACAGGCTATGCATGTTAATACTAATGTATTTTATACAATCCTCTTGGTAGATAGCTGTACACTCTCTAATAGTATCTTTAAACCACTGAATTTCTCTTGCAGCCACAGAAGAGAGGGCGAGCGTTTGAGTAAATAAAGCTATATCTACACTTGAAATATGCAACAGAGTCCCATCAAACTTAACAACACAGGAACTTCCATTTTAGAGTGTTTTGCCAGGAGAAAGAACTGAAGTATGGGCTCTGAAGCATACTAACTTCTGATTCATTCCCTGAGTCCAGAGGAAGACAAGTGATAAAGGAGAGTTATGAGAGCTCTTCAACATTACAGGTTTTCTGTTGTTATTGTTTTTCTTGTCCCCCCCCTCCCCACGCTCCCTGAATTGAGCATAGGTAGATAATTTGCATTAGAAGGTAGATACCGGTGCCTCTCTGAGGGCAGTAAAAAACCTAACACTCTAATGTTCCATAAATACTTTAGAATATTAGAGAGGGACGCCTGGCTGCCTCAGTTTGAAGAGCATGTGACTATTTTTTTTTTTTAAGATTTTTTTATTATTATTTATTTGACAGAGAGAGACACAGTGAGAGAGCGAACACAAGCAGGGGGAGTGGGAGAGGGAGAAGCAGGCTTCCCACTGAGCAGGGAGCCCGACACGGGGCTCAATCCCAGGACCCTGGGACCATGACCTGAGCCGAAGGCAGATGCTTAACGACTGAGCCACCCAGGCGCCCCGAGCATGTGACTCTTGATCTCAGGGTTGTGAGTTCGAACACCACTTTGGGTGGAAAGATCACTAAAACATAATAAAAAAAAGATTACTAAAATAATAATAATAATAATAATAGTAATAAACTTAAAAAAAGAACATTAGAGAGATAATTAAAAGACCACAATGAGGATGTTAGTTTTGTATCTGAAGTACTGAAGTATGTGATTTAGTTTTCAGATTTGAATTTTTTTTTTTGAGGTATAACTGACATATATTAGCTTTGTATGTACAACACAATGATTCGATATTTGCATATACTGTGAAATGATCACCACAATAAGTCTAGTTAACATCTGTCACCACACAGGGTCAGAACACTTTTTTTCTTGTGAGGAAAACTTTTAAGATCTACTCTCTTAGCAGCTTTCAAATATGCAATACAGTATTATTAACTATGGTCACCATGCTGAACATTACTTCCTCATGACTTATTCATTTCATAACTGTAAGTTCACCCATTTCGTCTATCTCCCGCTCCCCACCCTGGCAACCACCAATCTGTTCTCTGTATCTATGAGCTTAGATTTGAATTTATTTTATATTACAACTTTTTTAACAAGATAATAAGAGACATTCATATATGCTACAGAAAATTTGAAAGATCAAAAATAGAGTGTCAAGTGAAAATACAAAAGCTCGATATCCCACCAGTCTGATATATTTTGTTCCCAGATTTTTATTTCCTTGTATGTAGACATTTGGAATCATGCCATGGATATAAATTTGTATGCTATTTTTTCCCCATATAAAGCATTTTCCCAGGTAATGAAATGTTCTTGAAATTTTAAAATTTTAATGGCTCCACTACATTTCATCATCTGGATATACCACAATTATTGTGGTAAACCTCCTCATGTTAGGTATTTAGGTTGTTTGTAATTTTTTGCTCCTATAAATAAACACCATAGTGACCGTCCTTATTTATTTATAAATCATTTTATAAAACAAAAAATTTTGTGTGAAAATTTAAGCATTAAAGGAAAAAAAAGGAATAAAGAAAGGCAAGGAACAACTGATTTAACTATATAAACTCAAACACTCTACACACATAAGAAACTCCCCATAAAAATAAATAGCAGAACAACAAGCTGACAGAAATGTTGCATTTCTTAAACTTTTAGGCATGTCTCAGTGCAAGCCCACTTAAACTGGTAATTGTGAAGTTGAGTATTTGTAGGGTCAAGATAGGTTTTGCCATGCAATGTTTACTGACTGGCCACTTACTAATACTCTCAGCTCCCCTTGTTTATCATGGTGCTAGAAAGAACCTTAGAAGATAATCTAATCCATTGAGAGGTTTATTTAGGGCTGTCTTTTCCAAACTATCCCAGACAGATGGGACTCTACATTGTTTTTAAAGTTCTCTAGATAAGAAGATTCCATAACCTCTCTTGATAACCCGTGCCAGAGTTTGAGAACTGTATTGTCAAGAAATTCTTTCTTTCATCTCACTTAAATCCCCCATGCTTTAGTTTAAACCTATTCCTTTCTTCTGCCCTCCCCTCATTTAGAGGAGGGTGGGGGTGATCTGATCACCTCTCTTTACAGAGTAACTCATCATAAACACTATCGGTAGAGGATTATTATATTTCTTCTTGGTTTTCTCTTCCTTTGACTATATAAACTTGGTGCCTTCAATTTTTAGGACTGTAGGTCCTAAGTGATTAACTTACAAAACATTTAACCAAGTTCCTGATAACTCTTCTAAATGTCTCTAAAGTTTACAAGTTTGACATACCTCTAATCATCCATGAAGATACAAGGCACCAAATGTAGGTATCAGTAAAGGTTGTACAAACAGAGATCGTCTTTCTAGAAGCTCCTGCTTTCAGCAAGAAGGGACTTTGGTAGAGCTCACACTTGTTGGTGGACAAAGATATTGGAGGATGTTCACAATAAAGGAGAGGGTGGGCTATGTGGAACCACAAGTTTCATCTTAACAGCTTCCCAGAACTCAACGTGATGGTTCAGCTTCTGCACACCCTTAGCAGATCTGTGGCAGCAACTAAAAGCTAGACCCAGTTATTGTTGCTGACACTTTCGGTAGTACAGCACCAGCCAGTTACTAGCGAGGGAAAGCACATGGCTTTGGGGCCTCCTCAAATGCCCCCAGGTGCAGAGACAAAACTTCAAAGGATGTAGAATCCAGATGGTTGGTGACTAAATGCCGCTTATCCTAGTTGCCTCTGTCCACTGAGATTCAGGCACAGTGTAGGAAAAAAAAAAATCTGTGAATTTAGCCTTGAGAGGAGACAGATTTGAGTGTCATCTGTATGCTGACAGGTAGCACGATAAGATAAAGTAATAACCTGGAAGTTAAGAGAGCTGTGTTCTGGCACTAGCTCTGTCCCTCAGTCATGATGTGACATTTCTATTCCTCTGGGTTCCTGCGCATAAAATGCAGTGAATTACAGAATCGTTTAAACTCTTCAGAAAAAGACACTTCACAAATATAAGCTGCTATAATAACTGCTGATGGAACAAAACATTAGGTTGTCATCGTATGTGAGTAGGGAATTTTTCACCTCTGCCCATTTAAGCACTGCACAGCAAAATTAAGAGTTGAGTCAATATCTGATTATCAGCCTATGGGGATTATTCAGGAATCATTTAAAATTCTAACTCCTTCAACCCCAAAACTATGGCTATCTTTCCTTTCCATCAGTGTATTCATGCTTATGGAATGTACAACTAATTTTAATGTTTCCTAAGTTGAATATAATGAGGAAAGAAAAATAACAGTTTAAAGGAATTCCGTAGAGTTCCAGCCAAATAAAAATAGATGAATGGCTGGATGAATAGATAGATAGAAAGACAGATAAAGACAGATGCAGAGATAATCTCTTGTTTTGCTTGCTTTGGCTGATTTTGTCACTGACTTCCTTCCAATGAGTATAACCCATAAGAGTTGACCATTATGCTCATTTTCCTTCTACCCTTTTCCAAAAAGACTAGAAAAATCCTATATCAAACACTACTGAATTTGCACCCTGTGATTCATATGTGTGGTAATACAGCCAAAGTCATTTTTCTTCACCAGAGTTTATTAATTTATTCATCCAAAGACTATCTTAACTACATCAGTGTGAATAATAAAAGGAAAATAATAAATGACACGAGCAGCAACACACTGTGCTTGGAATGCCTATCCTTCTATAAAGACAAATGCCCGTTGTTGTCTCTAACACATGTGGGCACAAAGATTAAGTCCCCAAAGAAGATACATTTAATGAAAGCAAACTATCATTAAGTTTTTTTCCCCCAAACATATTAGGTTTTTTTTTTTCCTATAGCTTTAAAAAAAAAAAAGTTCGTTGGGCAGATATGGCCCTGAGGTGATGCTGGAGGGCAGGGAGAAGGGAAAGAAGGTGGGGACTGTATCTATAAACTGGTTTGATGCTACATGGCAGAAAAGAACGTCACAACCTGTCAGGCCACATCTGCCTTCTGAAGAGAGGTCTCGAGGCACAGAAGACTTAACACTACCAATGGAGTGAGCAACCTTCCATGCTTCTTGAGAAATGATTACATAGGAGTCAGAACTATAATTAAACTAATTGTACACCTCCATCAGTGTAGCCACGGCCACTTGACATTCCTACCTAGACAGTAAGTGTCCTCGTTACCAGAGCCCAGGTTAAGAGCTGAGGGAATTCGTGGCCCCTCTTGAGACATCCATACACTTCATTTAAGCATACTCCAGTTGACAATAAAAATCACACTCTGCCTTGTAATACGATATTCAAGAGTTGCAAACAGAATGAGTCTTTGCAATTTTGAGAGGGCTAATGCCTTTTTTGCACCTTCCTCCATACGAATAAAAGATGGAGAGGATTAAAGTCTGGGCGATTACCAGCCCAGTCCGAGCCTGTTTGACAGGCTGGAGCCTGAGAACCTGACTGCATCAAAATGTAAAACAAATGCTGTTTGTCACCTGTAACAAGAAGGACTCAGATGTAATTTCTAGGCTTGAATAATAGGGGACAAAGAAAACAGTACACTGGGGAGTGCCAGGTCTCTGATTTACGTCATGATGAACAAAAAAGAGATGTAAGAAGAGGAGATGCTGAAAATGAATGGTTCTCTAGGAAGTTCATACAGGAAATCTCTAACCTATGGGACTTCAGAATCTTGAAGCCTGGTCTGAAGATCAGTGTACTTACTTTTGAATACCTATGAGTCTCTTAACTCCTGAAACAAAGTCAATGGACAAACGCAACACTTTCTTCCTTGTTCTGTTACTCTCGCATGGCTGATTTACTCGAAGATTTCTAAGAATTCTGTATTTCAGCTCCATTTTAGAACTCACAGATGCAGGGTGCCTGGGTGGCTCAGTCGTTAAGCATCTGCCTTTGGTTCAGGACATGATCCCAGGGTCCTGGGATAGAGCCCTGCATCGGGCTCCCTGCTCGGCGGGAAACCTGCTTCTCCCTCTCCTACTCCCCCTGCTTGTGTTCCCTCTCTCTGTCAAATAAATAAATAAAATCTTAAAAAAAAAAAAAAAAAAGAACTGGCAGATCATTTAACTCTCAGAAAGGGAGTCTGCATCACGTTCACCATGTGGGCTGGGAGATGGGAGGAGAAGGGGCTCCTGAAAAGAGGCACATTTTGCTTCTCGCCCTTCCCTATGTGTTTTTTCCCAAGGGTGAATTCTAATTTCTGTACAAGTGTGCTTCTTTGCTTTCTTACTTGCAAAGAGAAAGTGAGGGTTTACTGTGCTAGGCACTATACTAAATGCTGGATATGTTTTACCTCATTTAACTTGACCCTTATTATCTTACTCTTTTTACTTTGGCAGATGCTGGTACACAAAAGGACCAGGGTTGGAAAAACCATGAAGTTAGCTGGGCAGCCCTCTCCTCTCCAATGCTCACCCTGCCTGGGTTTCCTGTCAAGGCATCCCACTGTGGTGGCCCTTCCGGAAACAGTTCTCTGGTCTGGAAGTTTTGTCATGCCCGGACTTCTCTTAAATCTTCCCTGGTTCCCAGTGCCTGAGGTCCCAGCTGGGCTTGAGGTAATCTCAGGGCGTAACAAGGTAGGCTGTTAGCTGTTGCCGAGGGCTCTTTGTACCCGCTTTAGCAGTGAATGCAGCCCTTGACAGGGCCCTGTGGGAATCGGAAGTACCACAGCTTTGGCAAGGGTTAGGGAGACTCCTGACTTCCCTGGTGTCAGTACTTGGGGGAAGCCTACTTCACCAATATGCATTTACAAGGAAGGTTCTAGACCTTTCTAATGCTGTCATGAATGTGGCCTTGCAGTGTGTGGGAATCACAGCGTTTCCTGAAAGAAGAGCGCCACCATCAGGAATATGGTGTAGAGGCACATGGGAGGGCAGAAGTCCAAAGAGCATGCTTCTAATTTCAACACTCTGTGAGCAAAGGCAGGCCATTTATCCCCCTCTGCCCTCTGTTTTCCCAATTTCAAAATACAATAATAATCCATTCTTGATTTAATGTCACATAAACTAGCTAGAGTGAGCTAATGAAGGTGACTACTTTGACAAGTTAAAAGTACATAAGTGTAAGCTACTGATGTGATTAAAATTACAGACCCTGGTTACACCTAAAAGGCTACCTACAAGGTTATAAATGTCCAAATATAGATGGCATAGAAAAATCACAAAAGGGGCTGGGGTATTTTCCTTTATGACCTGGGCCTCTCAAGATGCTTTCTGAGGAACAGAATACACACTCTGTGCCCTGTCTACTTCATTATTGTCTGTTTACCTGAATTACAGCAGCATGACTGATTGAGACGAGACATAATGTTATTTAACTATAAATTTGTTGCACAACCTATTGAACACGAAGTCAAAGTAAGTTATGATTGAACAATAGAAATAAATAGCTATAAGTACAATGGCAATGTGAAAATCAAAATAAAGCAGGCTATTATTTTGTTCTGACATTAATTGTATAATAATACCTATATTTAATGCTGTGACTCAATTTTGTGTGTCAAGCCAGAAAAACAATTGATATAAAATATCTGAATCAGTAGTGACTGCTTTTCACTGTCACCAGCTTTTTCTATCATAATAAATTTTGATGCTGCAAACACGCCCAGGGTCATAGGTTAGACAATGGTTATCTACAGCAAATGGGTTTGAATGCATTCAGAAAAGGTCTAGCTGCTTGAACACAAAAAAATTGTTACTCTAAAGATCATAATTTTTTGTCCTTCCAACTCTGAGACACTAAAGTGCTACCAGACTGGGCACTGATTTAAGATAGAGGAAGACTGGCTTGAGGTCTGGGGAGGGCGCAGAGGTGTGTAGGGCTGGGAAGATGAGTAGGGTAGAGGCAACTAAAGGACACTCAAAAGAATGTGTTTGGGAGATTTGTGGGTGAGAGAAGACTTTAAAGGGGAGAGTGGAAAGAAGCCAGATAAAACAAAACTCGATTCTGTGTGGCCATGATGTATGACATGGAGAGAAGCAAAATAGGGTGATGGGTAATCTCCTATACTTGGAAAAGGGATTGTTCTTCTAGCTAAACTAGCAAAATCTACCCACAATGGATGAGATTTGTTATCTGAAGATGTTACTTTATGGGGCAGGATGAAATCCAATAACTAGAAATCTAATCAAGGTGTGTGTGGCTGGAATGTGGGAAGGCAGTCCAGGCTTTATCAATGGTGTCGATAAACCTGAAGAAAGAACATGTGAGAAATAATGTGATCTACTGAAATCTATGCAAGGATGGGGGCAGAGAAGGGTAGTGGACAAAGAAGAACTACCTTCTACAACTTTTTGCCCTGGTTGGCAGCTAAGTATATCTCCACTGTGGGCGCTGTATTTTATAGCATGCGTGTCTCTGACTATATAGTGTGATGACATTAGATCTTCCATCTACCACCTTCTCTGGTTCCATGAGCTCCTGACTCTGAAAAGCTTTGCAAATATACTCTCCTGCAGGGAAGAATGTGCAGGTCATCAAGAGAACCAAGTACCCAGGTCTGCTTGGCAGTAATATATCTCACTGTAAATTAATAAACTACATTGGTAATCTGCTTTATGCATTAATTTCCTCCAAGATTTTTTTCCTTCCCTATAACAGTTGTCCAAGTTATGTCCAATTAAGGAAACATGGACAATATCAACTTTTTCAGTCTGCAAAACCGAGAAGGTAATCCTGGGCAGGGGTAGTAAAAAAACAAAACAAAACCAAAAAAAAAAAAAAAAAAAAAGAAGGAGAAAGGAATGAGGAAGGTATATAAGACATATTAGAAAGTAGAAAGGCACAGTTCTTACATACACTGGCACAAGAAAAAAAAATACCAATGAAACTGAGTAGAGAATAATAGAAACATAATGGACCCGTGTATATAGAAGAATATATACAACAAAATTATATACTGATAAATGACAATGAAAACTGAGTATTTTCAGTATGCCTGGGACATCCATTTCTTCCTCATTGAGACTTGGAGACTGTGAAGTCATTGCTTATGTCACAAAGCAGGTGTATGACAGAGCTGGGACTCAAACCTGTAGTCAGGCCCTAGAGCCCATGTTCTTTTTTTTTTTTTTTAAAGATTTATTTATTTATTTATTTGAGAGAGAGAGAATGAGAGAGAGCACATGAGAGGGGGGAGGGTCAGAGGGAGAAGCAGACTCCCCGCCGAGCAGGGAGCCCGATGCGGGACTCGATCCAGGGACTCCAGGATCATGACCTGAGCCGAAGGCAGTCGCTTAACCAACTGAGCCACCCAGGCGCCCAAGGCCCTAGAGCCCATGCTCTTGACCCTTGCATGGCAGGCTGTCTCAGGGCATCACAGTCCCCAGGGAAATGAATAATGTTTTTTAGTGGCTGGTGCTGGGAAAATGTCCTTATTGTGTTAAGAAAAGAAAAATCAAGCTGGATTACTACATCCCTAGAGTACACTATAAACCAAAGTGGAAGGTAAATGGATTAAAGACCTAAGTATGAAAGGTAAGCACATCAACCAAATAAAAGAAAAAGTAGGGAAAATATATTTGTGACCTAGGAGTGGAAAAAGATTTCTTAAGAGTCTAAAAGCCCAAACTGTAAACAACTCCCTTGAAAATAACATGGTGGACTAGACCACCATAAAATTAAGGATTTTTGCTTTATGAGGTATACCATTGGCAAATTCCAAAGACTGAATTAATAAGGAAAAGGAAAACCCCAAAGAATAAAGAAATTACAGAATGAGAAGCCTTAAGGGTTAATAAGCATACAAAAAGATGCCCAAACTCCCTTCCAATGGGAAAAATCCATATTAAAACACAATGAAATACAACTTGATATGTATTAGAATGACAAAAATTAGAAAGGTGGATAATACCAAGTATAGGTGAAGACCTTAGGAGATGGAAATATATATCAATACTGTGATTTTGGGGATGCAACCTGCCAGTACTTAGTAAAGCTAGGATGCATTCATTCTACAACTCAGGATTCTGAGCCAGAGAAATTTCCTCAGGCCCATTAGGGAGTATGCATGAGGATGTTTCCCATTATCTTTGTGTAGGAAACGGGGCTACCTAGATGTCGATCATGAGGGGATACAGAAGGGAAAGGACATACATACTATAAAATATAATTAAAGGAACAAATCAGATTGATATAAAATTATTTGAATAGGCATGAAAAACAATGCTGAGTGGAAAGAAGGAAACAACAAGATTTAGAGCAAAATATCATTTCTGTGAATTAAAAATAGCTATACAAAACAAGTTTGTTCATGGGTATAGACTAAGCACTTTACAGTGAGTATACATGAAGGAGATGGGCATGGGGGTGTGGAGTGTAGATAAAAGGAGAGGAGAGAAACTCAAAGAAGTAGGGTAGACAAGTGACAGAGCTGTGAACTGAGGATTACTTCTCACTCACCTCTTTGCACTCAGTCCAAAAAGAAGAAGAAACAAAACCAAACTCTTATGGTGGGATTCTTTTTTTTTTTTTTTAAGATTTTATTTATTTGACAGAGAGAGCACAAGCAGAGGGAGAGGGAGAAGCAGGCTCCCCACCTGAGCAGGGAGCCCGATGCGGGACTCAATCCCAGGACCCTAGATCATGACCTGAGCTGAAGGCAGACGCTTAACTGACTGAGCCACCCAGGCATCCCACTAAGGTAGATTCTAATGGAAATACATCACAGACAACCTTGCCAGCCAGAGGACGTGCAGAATATTTCAAGATCTAGTAGTTTTAGAGAAATCCAAGTTACCTTTCAAAAGTTGTACTCTCTTAAAAGCAGCGCAACAGATGAATTATTAATTTGTTGACAATTTTATCAGAGATTGGAGGGTTAATGAGAGGAATAATTACAATCTGGCCCAATGAAGCAAAGTTAAAGTGATCAAAAACTTGAAAGGAAGTGCTACTTGGTGTTCATAAGGGTCAGAAAAAGGACTGCTGGGTAGAGTCATTTCTAATCTTTCAAATGTACTAATCACCAGATTCCCAGGAGCTACCCTGGGAGCTTCCACAAGCCACGGAGGACCCAGACATTTCCTCAATTTTAAGGCAAGCTGTGCCCCAGACTACACTTCTCAAGATTTGGGGACCCAAATTTCCGGAAGTTTAGAGGAAAGAATGATACGTTCCCATGACCAGAGTCTAAGAAAAAAAAGATGGCTTAAGGGAGAAGGGAGGCATTCCACAATAAAATGTTGACAGTAAAACTGAAAATTTAATATAAAATGCAGTGCAGGGAGTGAGAATGTAAAGAATGGCATGTGGCTGATGAAACAGGAATGATACAAAAGGAGAAGGAGTAAAGCACATAATTAAAAACCAATACAAAGAGGATTGGCTTAAGAATCCTGTCAGGAGGGGTTAAATGTGAGAATGCAGAGGACAATAAAAGGAATTGTTAACGTATGTTTAGAATAAATGCAAGGAATGATTCACATCCCCCTTGGGGCAGATATTATAGTATTAGCAGATGATAGTAACAGAGAACAGAAACTGTTAGCATTCTGTTTGCCCCCACCTTCCCTATCAGTGAGAATCATCTTCCAACCAAGCCACAAAACAACAGATTAAGAAGGAGCTGAAGCCTGAGAGAGGTGATAAAACCAAAAGGGACCATCTAGCTGCTTTATAGAGGTTCATATCTCCAGGCCCAAATGAATCTTATCCAAGTTCCCTGAAGGAACTGGAAGATAGGGCCATAGAGCTTTTGTGGTGCTCTCCGAGCCAGCCCAGAAGACGTGGGGAGGGCAGAAGAGTAAGCCTCAACACACAGCCTGGTTTGTAAGAGTGGTGCCGAGTGGGTGGGGTGGGGGGAGGAGAGACATTTTAAAAAATAGCAGGAGAGTGAATTTCAAGTTGCTGGATAAATCATTAAATAGATGGCTTACAGAAACTCCAGAGAAAAAGAATGAGAACAGCGTAATTGCTAGGGACTCAAAAGGACTCATTACTAACAGCTTGTGCTAAACTCACCTCCTTTCCACCTCTGAAAGATTCACCGTAGGAAGTGAGGGATGTTGGAAGCTCTTTCAAAGGTTCACCAGGTGATTCTGCAGTTCAGCCAGATGTGGGAACATTGCTAAATAGGCATGAAGACCTCTCCAAAGCCGAAGATCCAATTACAGGATGATTTTTCTTTTTTTCAATGACATCACTGCATCTATGGCTTCTTGTTTTATTTCCATTTCTTCTGCTTTAACTTTTCTTAGAACTTTCTAACATCTCCGACAAAAGGGGAACGTGACACTGTGGTCTTTACTTTTTATTCTAACAGCTACTGGAGACGCCATCTCCCTTCTCTGTCTGCCTTTAGAGCTGTCTGCATAATTACAACCTATAATAACCTAAACTGAAATGATTTTGCATTTGCACAGCTAAAACTTTTCTTCAGAACTTCAGAATCTTTCACTTCACATGCTTAACATTTTCTACCCTCCACTGGTATTTTTCTTCCTTTTTCTCTGCCATTATGGGCCCAGCGAAAACAGCCCTCTGGCTTCACTCACTCAAGCAAGTTCTTCCACCTTTTATTAAACACACGTCTGTGCCCATGTCAGCCCCTCTTCTTCCCTAACTCTTCCCCTTTGAGATCTTAATGTCTGTGGGCCAGAAAGTCATTCTACTTTTCCTCCAAACTGAATTCCACCCAAGAAATTTTTATGGAGCATATTTTGTTCTCGATACCCAATCCAAAGTGTGTAAGACACATTTTGTCTTCGAATGCTTCAGTATCACCAAAGAAGTCCAAACACACACATCTGAAACTCCCAGGGAACTGTCGAGACTAATTATGATTAAGTAGTAAAATATGTGCGTCCCTCCGCCTCCTCCACACCATGACTAACATTTAGCAGGTACTCAATACTTTTGTTTTATCAATGAGTAAGTAAACAGATGAACATGTGTTGGTCCAAGTTCAGTATTACAGGAGGTAGGAAAAGAAAAGATCACGGTGAAGTAGAGGTGCAAAGCAGCTATACGATTATTGCTCAAATAAATTTGATACTTTTAGTCTAGGGGAAGAGAAACTTTTCCCCCAGAAGTATCTTGTGTTTGTTGTTAATGGACTGATATTCTCTTATGTGTACACTAAGCAGAGCTTCCCAATAAAGGACAATATCCACATCAATTTCAGAAATAATCCCAACAAACACTTTCCCTATTATCATCCTAATATCTACTATAAGGTGGATAAAATACGAAGATACAGTTTTTCAATTTTCTTGCTTGGTTTGTTTTTTTTTTTGCCAAATTGTTTCAAGATAGAAGTGAGCAGTAATATAAAGCTGTTTTCACTGTATTTTTTTTTAGTGATATAAAGTTTGATAACGATTCCACTATCAAGGGACAGCAGGAGGAAGGGAAGGAGAAGGAACTTCCAGGCATCGGGCAAGAAGGGGCAGCTGTGCTGGCTCAAGGGCTCTTGATGATTTCATCCCGGCTCTTTGAAATTTCTGGGTAAGCACGCAAGTGCTTTAGAAGAAAACGGCATCTTCACCCACATCAAGTTCTCAGGATTGTTCAGTCACAATCATTTTCTCAATATGAAAGAGCAATCACTTACTCTACATAGTTGAAGCAAAGCGCAAAGATTCAGGATAAAGGATTTAATTGATCATTTCAAAAATCCTAATTCTTGACACATGATCATTTGCCGATGATTATTAAATTCCTAAAGATTGAACAGAATCACTTCAGACTTAACATTTTTGCTTAGTTTTCATTTCTGCTACTATCTTTGCAATCTGCTCTAGTTTTTGTTTTATAGAAAGCATGCATCATAGTTTAAAGATTCCTCTATCGTAAAGAATGAATCACCTGCAAAAGATGGAAAAAATCCTACATAATTAGAAAAAAAATTGGCAAAGCCCTAGTCTCTTAACTAAAATGAGCTACATCATTTGGGGGCCTAGTGTAAAATGAAAACATGCAGCCTGTTATTCAAAGGTTATGAAGATTTTCAAGAGATCAACAACAGGACATTAATCTAAGTGCGGAGACTTTTTTTTTAAAAGATTTTATTTATCCGAGAGAGAGAGAGAGAGAGATCACGAGCAGGGGTAGAGGTAGAGGGAGAAGCAGACTCCCTGATGAGCAGGGAGCCCGATTCAGGACTTGATCTCAGGACGCTGGGATCATGACCTGAACTGAAGGCAGACGCTTAACTGACTGTGCCACCCAGCGCCCTAAGTGTGGAGACTTTTTAAGTGTGGGGACCCATGCGTGCAAATGCCCAGCCTGCACGTCCACAAAGTAGGCCTGCTCTGAAGGTATGATGGAAGGGAAGCTCTTGGCCAATGCAAAGGATGAAACACACCAAGCTGAGAAGTATCTTCTCAAGAATGTTAAACAAGGACATATTCTATTTTATATCAAAGATGCCTCCTTTTCTTTGGACACTGATCATATAAATCTATCATTTCTTAGTGATGTTCTTAGTGACTATTCTCTGGATTTTTTTTTTTTCCATTTTAAAAGTTCTTACCTTACTTTGCCCCACTCTATCGCAGGAGATTAACCTCCTCTAACACTGTAGCCCTCCTTCCTTCCCATTCCAAATTCACAGCCGACCCAATCCTGCATGAGATTCATTTCTAGAGTGTTCTGGAAAGGGCCCTGCCCAGTTCTAATATTTTTTTGTGGGAGGGGGAGGGGAGAGAATGGTAAAATCTTTGCAATGTCTGTAATAAACCCTCATTGGAAATATCAGTTAATTCTCATAGCACCAGAAGCAAACTGCCTGAAAGAGCGAGCCTTTATCAGAAAATAAGGATCTGAGTCCTAGCTTTTGGGCAATTTCCGCTTCCTCATCTGTTAGACAGGAATACCATCTTCCTTATTGATCTCATTGCAATAGCACAAGAAGCAAGTGAGAGAGTGTTTATTAAAATGCTTTGTAACCTCTAAAGTGCTTTATAAACATAAGATACTATTTTGGTGATTTTCATTATGAGTTTGTTTCTGTAATGCCAGCAAACTATAGGCAGCTACCAATTTGGAGTGAAAAGAACATTGAGCCATAAATCAGTGCATCTGGCTTTAATTCCAGCTGCTAATGATGTGCTGAGGGATGGTGGGCAAATGAGTCCACCTCTCCAGCCCTCATCCGTGAAACAAGGTTTCAATCCTATCACCCAGAGTCTTAACAATTCTAACATAATTGTATTCAATTTACTTCCTTGACAAAACGTTTATTGGGTTCCTTCTACATACCAAGTAATAACCTAGAGTCCTTGGGATACAAAGACAGGCCATTTCTTGAAGGAGTTAACTAGATATCCCAGCATGTTCCAGAGAGTGCGCTTTACCTTGTGGACCAAAGACGAGTTAAGATCTGGTCTATATCTCAAGGAGCTCAGCAGGGGGATAGCCAAGTAGGTAGAAAATTACAATATGCTGTGACCAATGTGTTCTATAGAGGCGTACTCATAGGCTGTAAGGGCAGAAAAGAAGTGTACTTGCCTAGTGCAAGGCTGGGGCTGGGGATGTGTTCAAGGAAGGCTTTCTGGATAAGTGTTAACAAGTGTTGCTCTTGTCTAGGAGCACATCGGTACTCCTTTTGCATATGTTCCTTGTGGTACTCTTAATTTCTTTCACTTACAGTTTGTGGAACACATTACTCCCAAATGGTGGCACAGGCTGGACGTATTAATGGTTTAAAGGAATCTGTAGGATCCGACGATGCTAGTCTAGACAAATCCTCACTTGACTGTCTAACACAAAATCTACTGCTTTGAAGGCTAAGAGGATTCTGTTGATTCTTGCCTCAATACATTTTTGGGAGACTTTTAAAAAACAGAAAGATGAAAAAAAATTTTTTTTTTCTCTGTATGATGTAGCCACTGGGGGAGGGTACTCTTTCTACTAGAATAGGGTACTTCTGAATTATATGATAAAATGCGGACTGATTTTCACAAGAGCAATGAAACTAGATGAATCGGCAGTGACAGGGAACTAGTCAGGGGCATGGCAAAGGGATGGCACATGGCTGCAAAGTTCTGAATGCACTTTAGGTGATGCAGAATAAGGGGATGAGTGAGCCCCGAGGTTATGGAAGTCTGGTACTACTTGTACGTCTCGAACATCTCAAAGAACCCGAAGGGTCATTTGGTGCCACGACAGAGACTAAATGCTCCTATGTATATGAGCCCCAATGGTTACTCTTGTATCCTTTTGTGTGTGTGTGTGAAATATTTCAGTGAAGGTGATACAGAGGTAAATCAAAGCAAATATTCTGTTTTCCTATAGGTATTAACCAACCTAATAAAATCCTACATAAGTAAATAAAAATTACTTCATTCTGTGAGTGGCATAGATCTGACTGAAAATTGTGAAGTTAATTATCTTAAAAATAGAGTCCTTCAGGGTCACCAACTACCATATGAAACCCATTTACAAGACTCCCTATAATCCAGGACACAAGAAACCACAAAAATCTGAAATAAATATCCAGCCGGCAAAGATAATCCATGACTGTACAGTGCAAAGAAAAGCTCTACTATGTTTCTTTTTCCCTCCTTCACACATGGTTTAAATATTCACTCCTCCATGTTCACTTGATGTAGGATTCTGTTATCATTATGAGGGAAACCTATAATATGCCGACCCTACAAAGAGTACTAAGCTCATTACAAATACCATCTTTATACAGACACAAAATCCAAGGCTTTTATGGATATCTGTGTAATGAGAGCAAACGGGGTAGAATTTGGCAGCTGTAAGACTATTCATCTAAAAATTTCCCACATCTATTTTAGTCTTATAAAAGAGCTTACTACTCCATAAAGAATCATTTTCTTTTAAACAGTTGGCTTTGGTTGTGTTTCCTCAGCAATATGCATACACCTGGGAGGCAGGAAGTTTGACAGAAAGACATGAGGATGCTACGTACACAAACAGAGACAGAAGATGACATCATATGCTTCTTTAAAGGAAGTCTCTGATCTCTGGAAATCAATGTTTTCTCGCGTTTCTGCCCTACATTTCACTTCTTCTAATATTCTTGAGATACACTAGCAACCAGACTTACAGAGCTACATTTTGTAATTTTAGAATTAAAACCATATACAGATTGGAAATAATTGCTTCCAATTTCCAAGGCAATCGCTCCTTTCTTAAAGCTCCTGGTAGGCAGAACTGCAGAAATCTCTGCCCGTGGAACCTTTTTACTGTCAGCTAGGTCCTTATTTTCTTTTAATTTAATTTAATTTTTAAAATTTAAATTCAATGAATATTGTGTATTATTAGTTTCAGAGGTAGAAGTCAGTGATTCATCAGTCTCATATGATACCCAGTGCTTATTACATATCGTGCCCTCCTTAATGCCCATCACCCAGTTACCACCTCCCTCCACCCCCTCCCCTCTGAAACCCTCAGTTTGTTTCCCATAATTAAGAGTCTCTAATGGTTTGACTCCCTCTCTGATTATGTCTTGTTTTATTTTTCCTTCCCTTCCCCTATGATCCTCTGCTTTGGTTCTTAACTTCCACATATGAGTGAGATCATAGGATAATTGTCTTTCTCTGACTTACCTTGCTTATCATAATACCCTCTAGTTCCATCCACGTCATTGCAAATGGCAAGATTTCATTTTTTGATGGCTGAGTAACATTCCATTGTATATATATATATACCACATCTTTATCCATGCATCTGTTGATGGACATCTGGGCTCTTTCCATAGTTTGGCTATTGTGGACATTGTTTCTATAAACATTGGGGTGCAGTAGATCCTCATCTCTTAAAACCTAAGTTTCTGCTGTAGCTTCCTCCCTCCTCTCTCACTCTTGCCTAATACTCTGCCCCTCAGTCAGCTCTAGGCACAGTTGGTAAATACTGTCCCCCCACCAGTACTTAGCCTGAGGACATCCTTTCATGGTTTTCTGAAAACCCACCACTCCTAGGCCAAAGGAGATGATCTTGGTTTAACTCTCAAGATTAATAGGCAAGGTGAAAAATTTGAGTATGACCAACTAGGATTAAGAGATTAATCATTGGTACAACTCCTCCAAGGAAAGATCTCATCAGAAACACTGGTTTCAAAAATATATTTAATTTCACATCATAAATGGGGGGCAGAGGGAAAAGAACAAAGTATAGAAAACAGAGAGTGATGGCTTAATAACCATTGTCCCAACATCAATAGCCCTGTTTCCAGTTCAACTCTATATTTTATTCCCAAAAATAATACTCCTCTTTGAAAAATAACAAATAGAATTTCACTCATTTTGAAGAGAAAGCCAGGAAGATGAACCAAGAATGTAGTTTAAAAAGCTGCTCTTAGCATTAACTCAATGTACAATCAGTAAAATTTAATAAGAGTGCTATGGCCAACCAGGTATAAAATAAATAGTTTCTAACAAAATATGACAGTCATTAACTGTATAAGTAATGAAAAAAAAAAAAAAAGAGAAAGGCCAAAAATATACTTTTATAATTGCTAGAGACAAATAATTACAGAAATTAAGCAAGAATGGATAGTGCACAGGCTTTAACCTAAGAGCAGAGATTTTGATTCTTAGAAATATGAAAAATATTGTGGAAAAATATAAAGGAGTATTTTGGGGGAAAATCCAGAGATACCTTTTTCTTACAGTGCATTAGTGTTACAGAAAAGTAAAGTAAAAAATGACTTAGAGAAGAGAAAAGGCCACTTGTGACTTTGCCTTAGGCTATTAAGTACCATAAAAAACATGATTAAAAGTTATAAAAATACAATAAAAAAAGAAACAAAAAGAAAATAGTATTTTGGGAAGTGCTCATAAAAGTGATGGTGGAGGGGAACCTGAACAAAAATAGCAGCACTTTGTAGGGAGGGGAGAGTCATATTTTGAACAAGATTATACTGTCTCATAAAGCCAATATTATTTCAGTGCAATCAAGTGCATCACTAATGTGCAAAATCTAACTTTATGAGATGCAGCAAGGCAGAGGAGAAAGTTGCCTTTGAATGATTACTCTGAAAGTCTAATCAAAGACATTCTCTTGTGTTATCAAACACAGATGTGCAAACCAAGAGGCTAGAGATGGTTTCTTATTGAAAAAGATTGGCAATAAGATTGAGTACGTTGAATTGAATTCATCTCCTCATCATACGAAATCCTGCATATACCTGGGAGGCTCTTCAAAGTCTACACGCACAGAATAATGTTCAACACATGTTTGCTTGTGATATGCTTTTAACCTAAACCCAGATCTTCATAAGCCAATCCAGAAACCCAGGGCTTTCTACTAAACAGCGGCATACAAAAACTACTGACCTAACTCAAGAAACATTCAGATGTTGGGATAGAGCTGAAGGGGAGCCAGTTGAACCACCACAAATCATGGCTGCTTGGTGTTGGCTTGGGTACATTTTGGTCCATTTTTACTGCTTGTTTACACTTTGAGTAAAAGAATTCTAACAGGTCTGTGCTCCATCAGATGACATAATCAAATAAAATACTGTGGAGCATAATATCACATTTACCTTTCTCCTTTTCCTTAAAAAAAAAAATAGATCTCTCTCCGTTTTAGCTAAAATATTTCTTTCATAACATTTATTTTATGATTGGGAAGATGTCAGGTAGCTGAGTGCTACCTACTCACTAATTAAACCTCATTTCATTTCGAAGTTTAATTATATCTTCAATTCTTATCACTGTAAAATGCTAATGGATGAAAATCTTAAATACAAATGAATAATTAATACAGGCATATTTCTTTTTAAAAAATTGTTTAATTTAGGTTTTATTTTTTTAAATCTTGTGTTGTAGTAATGGTTGGGTCATGCAGGGAAAGTAGATTTCTCTTCACTATCTGCTTTGAAAAAATAATAATGGAACACAAAACATGAACTTGGTTGCTATTTACTATCTGACTATGGTAGATCTCTCATAAGCTGGCAGAATTTGGATAGGCTGGCTAGGAAGGTCCAAGGGAGATTATGTCTGAAATGACTGTTTTTGGTGTTTCCTTGTCCCCTTTCCTGGATTCTACCTTGAAGATTTAGTTGTAGCACCTACGATACATTTCAGATTCCCTGGACCAACCAACAGTCAACGGAACAGTGTAAAAAAGCAAAGCCAAAGAGATTACCAAGTCTCTCCTTTCCTGCAGCTTCTTTCCAGATATTCTTCTTCTATCTTTCTGCCCCAAAGTGAAGGCATCGTTATTAACAAAGGACAGAATATAGCGATGTGCAGGAGAGGCCAGTTGTTCAGGAAATAGCTATCATTTGGCAAATGGCATAATAAACACATTATGATCTTTGATGCGGTGGGTAATGAGCCAGTATATACACAATATCAAAGCTAAGATTATTCTCTATCTCTGTTACGTATTTTTTCTTATTTTACCTGAACTTCCCTTTTTAATTTGTTTATAGTTTCCAGAATTCAAGATGTCACCTTGTAACATCACCTAAGAATTTTTATTATTCTTTGCCGTTCACTATTTTGTATCTCTCCTACTCTGAAATAAAAATCTTCCTTATCAGCTAAATGACAACGTTCAAAGGCAAGATTCAGTGTTATGAGAACTAGTGGGCATGCATGTCTCTCAAAATTAGGGTTGATTCTGGAAGATTAAAACTCCCAGCCTACTCTCTCTGTGATTTTCAGTGTTGGGAACTGTTTTTAAAAAGCAAATGTTGTCATTTTGTGTCTGAAAGGAAAACCAATATTTTCCTTTCCTTTCAAACCAAAAACAGACAACCACGGTCCACGTCTCATTCCTTGGTCATCTACCAGCCATGTCCTTTTCATCTTCAGGTAGGGTCAGTGCTCGGTGAGTCTGTCTCCTATCCAGCTCTGTGCTGTTTTTTGCCCATCCTAGTCTTGCACATTTTAGTCTTGCTCCTTCACCCAACACTTGGGAACTATTGCATGTCTTGGTAACTTCATGTCTCTTGTGACTACATTACTTTGGTACAGAAGAGTGGAATTTTCATGGGTTGGTGAAACATCAAAAATAAGAGGACAAGAATGGCAAAACCATCTCTAGTTAGTTGTTAAATAATAGGGGGGGTGTTCTATGCACAGCATTGGAGATACACTGCCTGTGTCTCTTTAAGAAATAACCCGTCATTCAGCTGCACAGAACAAGGATCTAACGGACAGCCTCTAGTGATTTATGTTTTTAGGAGCCTTCTCAGGTTTTGACTTGAGGACACACTCTTCTGAGGTAGCCACCGGTCAGTGACTGAACACAGTAGGGTTCCAGAGCCTGTTTCTGTCCACTGTAAAATTCATGCAGTCTTTGCTCTGGAGCTCAAGCTGGGTTGGCCAAGACTTTGTCAGACTCGTGCCTTGGTAGAGGCTCTCCCCACCCAATCCTGCCCAATCTCCTCCCATTTTTATCTTTCACAGGTATTACTCCCTTAATTAGCCTTTTGCACTCCTACTTTGTGTTAGCTATTGCATCTGGGGGGATCCAACTGGTAACCTCTGATTATCATTACCTATCCCCTGAAAGCTTCCTTAGCTTAGCTTAGACTAAGTTCTCAAATTCTCCCTAAATCACCAGGCAATAGGCTTAGTAACAAATATTATTTTATATAAGGAGATAGAGACACGTTACTCAAATGTTAATAATATTTGCCAGGGAATCAAGCGAAATGGAAAACTTGCAGTTCGTTTCTCAGATTATCCTGAGTTTGACAAGAGTATCTGTCATTAATCCTACTACCTTTATGCTGTTTGTACAAAGGGCTGCATGTAAAATACACTTAGGATTCTTCCTTACCCACTTTCCCTCTTCTATTATGGCTTTTTACTTCAGATTATTTGGGATTTGTATTTCCAGGAATAGTAAATATGATAAATTTTTACATCTCAGGTGTTCTTATATAGGTTGGCCTTAACCATGTTTACTTAATAATAAATTACAGATTACAATTAATTCAGGCTACTTAGCTACTCTAAGTAATTGGTTAATTCACTCAGGGGTTTTAAAAAATTTTTTTAAACCACAATTTTCAGTGGTTCACTGGTAATCTTGAGTTGGACACTTTGTAATATTCTACAGAGATTAGCCATAGAATCTATATATAATTTCATGTTTTGGTCAATATTACTTCATAATTTCACATTTATAGTTGCATATTTCATAGTACATGTAATTTCAGATTTGAATGACAAAATAGTCTCATTACAAAGTATGATAATTACAACAACTCAAAGAGGTAACCAGCACCTTTGGCAGCAGTAGGAAAAATCAAAACCTATCTTGACCAATTTGGAAAAGTGTTTTTGAATAAGGAATATGGTATTTAATGGAAATAAGTGGAGGGCAAGGCACTTCAGGAGGAAAATCCAAGTGCATAAATACAAGATGGAAATGTATTCCCTGTGTTTGGCCACAGGAGAAAAATACACAGGAGTCACAGAAGGCCACTCACTGAGAATTAGCCATCAGGAGAGTGGTGCTCTTTAAAAAGGAAGCAGGGCACCAGGATGCATGAAGTGAAGTAACCTGGGTGACAGCTGTGAAGTCATCAACAGTCATTCCTCGTTGATCAGGCCCTCACTATGTGGAGAGAGAAAATGTGGAAATCAAGAGCATGTGGGTATGATCAGAGAAATGAAGACTCAGGTCTTTGGAGACAGTAATCTGAAGAAGAAATAGCTGCAGGGTGACAAAGTTTACAAAATTTCTTACAAAAAGATGACCCCCATGAAGGATGGCATCTCCACTTTTAACAAAGCTAACAAAAGCTTGTACTGGATCATCAGGGATTTTAGACAGAGAAATTCAATGCCTGGAAAGCCAGGCAGGTGACCCAGTGGAGTAAGCCAGGAGAGACCTAAAGTCCTCTTGGAGTCTGTTTCACTGTCCTACTTTTAATGGAGGCATGAGCACAAAATTATTTCCCTTTCTTCTTAACTCTGCAACAAGTAAAAGGACTGCATAATCACAGCGCAAAATGACACCTGACAAGGTCTCAGCAGCAGGAAGACAACAGGGCAAAGTAGAGACTGTAACAAGTTGGCTAGCATGTGCTTCAACTAAGTGGAGCAAGCCATATTGTCAGATGGAACAGACTCCGGGGGGCCAGATGGTTTAATTTTCCAGGAGAAGCCAGGCATCTGCATTTATGTTAATTTTTTAATAGAAGAAACCCAGTTTTTTAAATTTTGAAAAAGATTTCATCAAAATACTACATGCAAGTAATTCATAATTTTAAAAGTTAAAATGCACCAAAAGCAGTATTTTCCCTGCTCGCTCTGAGGCCTGCTCCCCTGAGGCAACCATGTTGAAATCTTTTAATGAATACCCACATGTCTAGAAAATGAGCTTACAAAGTGATTTCCTGGTTAATAAACTTTAGTCATTATTTGGTGTCCTTCCGTGATGGGAGAATAAAGATTCAACTGTCTGTGTTCTTCACCCTCCTATATACTCCCAGACTTCTAATACAATTATACCACAATTTGGCTTAAATATTACTTAATGCTTATATTATTATAACCTGATAAACACTGCTTAGTCCTGAGGCAAAGAGTGTCCTAACCATCATTTCTTCTTTCCTGTTTATTTCCCTCCCTGGAATTCGTCGTTGCCTCTTTCAAAATTTGGCATAGTTTTTATATATTGTTACTGATTCTTTCTGGTCACTCTGATGCTGCCATTGCATCCAAAAATTTGTCAGTTCCGCTTCTTTCCTGGGAGCTATTCCTTTTGGAGCATGCGTATCACTGTCTCCCTCACGGTGCTGTCTCTCCCGGTTTGGTTGCTGCTGGGCCCGGCTCCTTAGCTGTCAGGTAGGTTTCCCTTCCACGCCCTTTGTTCTCTGGACTGGATCCTTGCTTCCTGGACCTGACTGACATCTTCCATTTTCTTGATTTACACCCCTTTATCTGGTGGAGCATATCTTCCAGTAAATCCTGAGAACGGATACATGAGAGAGAAAGTGCCCCCTTCCTCATGTCTGATAATGTTTTTAGTCTACCCCTACATTTGATTGATAGTTGGCCAAATAATGCACACTCAGCTAAAAATTGCTTTTACAGAATTTTGAACGCATTTCACCACTGGTTTCTAGTTTCCAGGACTGCTGCTGAGAAGTCCAATGCCATTTGTATTCCTGATCCTTCTTAGGAAACCCATTTTTTGTTTTCTTTTTTCCTTTTTAGACATTTTAGGATTCTTTTCTTTATTCTTAGTGTTCTGGAATGGTATGAGGATAGGCCTTAATTGTGCTGGGCATCTTCTCTTTTTGACTCTCTCTTTCCCTGTTCTCTCTTTTTGAAATTTCTACTCCACTAGAGGTAGGACATCTTGGCTCCATCTTCCAGTAACCTTCGTTTTACCATTGTTCATGTTTTGTCCTTTTGTTCTTCTTTCTAGGACAGTTCCTCAGCTTTATGTCCCAATCCTACTATGAAATTTTCTTAGTAACTTATGATTATTCTTCTAAAATTGCATTTAGGTTTTGCTCAATGATAAAATGTCTTTTCTTTCTGGTAACATTATAATTATATGGTGACCTCCTTGGCCATTGGGCATTGTCTCTTTTTCTTCTTAATTCATGTGTCTGTTCATTTATTTTTTATTATTATGTTTTTTATTTTAGTGTCTTTCCTGTCGGAGGCCCTCCTCAACTATCTGGTGATCCAGTGTTGTTCTCTAATTTGTTAATGTGTCACTAAAAGGGCCACTTAAGACTTTCTATGGACATGGGTGGATCTCAATTAGTGAGCCTCACTGTAGCACAATGGGGTGGTGAGGGAGGTTTGTGTTGTGTCATCTCCCACTCTTAGATCTGTAGCTCTTTCCTCCATGACTGTTCAGTTCTTCCACAGAATTCTTTGGAGAGAATATATTGGGCCTAGAAATCCCAGATTTTCATTTGATTCTCTGGTTTTAGTCCTACTCTGCTTCCATTGTACTCAGTTTCTCTGAACCTGGAGTTCAAATTCTCCAGGTTCCTGAAGAGATGGAGGGAGGGGTGACACTTGGCAGCTTGAAATTGGGGGAGGGAGTGTCTAACTTCATATAGAAACCTTCAACCAAACAATTTGTTTTCAGCTCTATGCTGATGTGGGTTCTCATTTGTAGTTAATACCTTTAAGAGCTGTGGTTTTGAAATATTTTAAAAATTGTTCCTTTGGAATATGAAAGTCAAGCAGTAGTTAAGTGCTATAAAAGGGGAAGGAAGAGGTAAAAGATAAAATTCTTGATTACTTGACTTTTTTTTTTTTTTAAGTAGGCTCCACACCCAGTGTGGAGCCCAACGTGGGGCTTAAACTCATGATCCCGAGATCAAGACCTGAGCTGAGATCAAGAGATGATGCTCAACAGACTGAGCCACCCAGGCACCCCAATTACTCAACTTTTGATTGAAAACTTTTGAGATAAATTTCCTGAATTTAGAATACTTTTCTTATTTTTATTATTTGGCACTCCTTCCCCTCCCTGCAATATACATACCTACACAAATTTACATGTAGTTCAAGTAGCTTAAATGAGTGCAAAACGCCCAGAGATTTTCCAATAAAGACCCAAACACTGCTGAGGAAGACCATAATGGCCACACCGCAGGAACAGAATGGTGGTTCCCCAGATATGCCACTGAGTGAGAACCAGAAATGCGCATTTGTCAGCGGAGATAGTGAAGACTCTGTCCAGTATTTCTTAGGAATACCCATAGAGAAAGCCTGAAGTCAGACATAACATCAAGGACCATCTGGCCAGGTGTGGTTTGGTTTGTGAGTGCTCGGTCCATAGTCACACCAAGGAGATGTCCTGAGTTGCTAGCGTGTGAGTTGCCCACAGCCTGTGCAGAACGAGAAGGCGGCATAGAAATTATTTCATTACTCCTGTCACTGTCCCTCCAGCATCAAGCCTGTTTACCTCTCTCCTCCCTTCAGAGTATCACTGGTAGGTCCTCATTTAATATGTTTCTGTGTGTCTCATTTATTCCATATCAACATGCCCCTATTTCTGTTTCTTTTGACAGTTCTGCAGCTTTTCGTCTCTGTGGTCTCCTCTATGTTACAACACAAAACAAAAACCAACTAACACATTTCCCACCTCCAACGCTCTGATTTCTCACCATCTCCCATGTTAAAAAATATAGTAGGCCCAGTGGCAACACCATTAAAAGATCAAACACCGTATATCCGCTGGAGACTCTAATTTCTTAAATGTTCTTTCCCTTACCCCCTACCACTTTTCCGCTGCCACAAAGAAAATAGCCTCCTTGCTGTTAGCGCTACTCTTCCTCGTTTAAAAGAGAAGAAAAGAAAGTTCATGGCTTTCAACTTCAATTTCCTTTTTCTTCCATGTATATAGTATATTAAAACATCCTGTATTATATGGAGCTGGAGCAGGTGTGAGGAGTCGGGTCAGGCCGGGGGGGGGGGGATGGGGAGGGGGACCATTTAAGGAAAGAGGAGATACTGGGGCGGTCAGGAAGGCAGGGGGCAGAGGGACAGATAAGAAAACATACGTTAGGAGGCTGAGACACAAGCATGCTGTTCTCCACAGCTGTGAGCCAGGCCAGGGTGGCTGGACTGTGCTTTTATAAGGAATGTGTCAGACGCTTTGTAGTTACTTCTTAATTTTACAGATGGTCAGAGAAAGTGCTTATATTACTTGCCTAGAGTTAGCACTGAAGGCTGATTAATACAAGATGTCCTGACACAGGACCTATGTGTAAGGCAGAAGAAACAACTGAAGGAATACAAGTGTCCCTGTAGGATCCAAAGTTAAATGTTTGAAGCAACAAGAGCAAACCATGTCTGAAGGCAAATTGGTTAAAATAAATCATGTCAGAACCATGAAAGTAAAGAATCTAAACAGCTCTCTAACTCCACTCTAAGGCTGGCTTTTCTAAGAGTCACACCATTTTTATCCCCTTCATGCTTGGAGCGCATGTTATTGGCTATCAGCAGAGAGCTGGGGAAGGTGCCAGAGATAAGGCTGAGCATGAAGCTGATTCATTGAAGGCAATTAGGAGATATTTGACAGGAAAGCTTTCCTGTGGGGGGCTTGTGGAAGGGGTAGCTTTATCCACTTGGTCATTTGGCATCGCCTTCATTAGCAAGTGAGGTAATAGAGAGAACTGAAATGACCTTAGTCATAATGAGGATATTTATTATAAATAGACTTGAGACACACAAGATTTAGCACTGAGGAAAGGCCTGATAGGAATGAATTTGGGGAGTTTCTCTCCTAATGAAAAGCCAGATAAAAGAAAAGAGATTTAGTCATTCTGTGTTGCCAAATTGGTAAAAGCTTTTGAGGACAAAGTAATAATATAGATATCACCCCGGTAACAGACAAAAGCGATTCCAGAGAAGATTGTGAAAAGCAATTTTCTGTTAAATGAATCCTGTTTTCCTACTGACTTACATTATAAAATCAAAGATGCGTGGTGATGAGAAAAAAATGTTGGCATCTGGATGGAGTAAGGCTCAAAGAGTATATAGTAAGTCATGCAAAATGACATATTTTCAGTACAACTTTTTAGGTGAAAAATAGTTCTAATACTGAATATTAACGTATTACTTACAATACCATGCTGCAATCAAAACAAATCACAAAATAAAACACCAACAATGAAATCAGAGGACACTCCCAGAAATTCTCTGGTAATACAGATGTACATGTTGCCTTGCCTCATATTGTTCCCATTTAGAGCCTTGCAATCTCCAAAGTTCTAGTAATTTATCCAAGCTTTTCACCAGCCTTATAGCACCTGAAGAGTTTTAACTTCATATCCAAGGTAATTTTAAAATAATGACGTGAGGTCTCTATTTTTTTTTTTAAAGATTTTATTTATTTATCTGAGAGAGGGAATGGGAGACAGCATGACAGGGGGAGGATCAGAGGGAGAAGCAGACTCCCCGCCAAGCAGGGAGCCTGATGCGGGACTCGATCCCGGGACTCCAGGATCATGACCTGAGCCGAAGGCAGTCGCTCAACCAACTGAGCCACCCAGGTGCCCTCTTTTTTTTTTTTTTTTTAAGATTTTATTTATTTATTTGAGAGAGAGAGACTGAGAGAGAGAGAGCATGAAAGGGGGGAGGGTCGGAGGGAGAAGCAGACTCCCCGCCGAGCAGGGAGCCCTATGCGGGACTCGATCCCGGGACTCCAGGATCATGACCTGAGCCGAAGGCAGTTGCTTAACAACTGAGCCACCCAGGTGCCCCGTGAGGTCTCTATTTTATCTTAACTTCTAAATGCTTCATGTTGGTCTGGTTGGTTTTTGAGATACGCTGAAGGTGTTACCTTCTTCAGAGACATGCTACTCTAGTAAAGTCATCGGATTCATGTTCTGTTCTTCACTCTCTTTCCGTATGAACTACTTATAAGTTCTTGGGGCTATTTAATCTCATGAGAAAATGAACTTTTAGAGAAGGAATATTAACATGTTTTGTTCACTTAGATGTCCCTCAGATAGATGAGTGCCTGGCCTATCCAAGGTACTCAGTAAATATTAATTAAATATACTAATGAATACATTTTTTGACTCTCCTTCCCATCTATCCCTTCCTTCCTTTAATTATAAAAAACAAAACAAAATTTTCTGTAAGACACTGTGCTAGAGGCTAGGGACTGAACAGTCAATGACTAAAACAGACAAGCCCTTGCCTACATGAAACAGACAATATATATTTTTTTAAGATATTTTAAAAATTACAGAAACAATGTGACAGGTGTCACAAGGGTGAAGCACAAGGTGCTCGGAGAGCATTAAGCTGGGGGAATAACTGGTCCATGGTGTTCTAGTTTTTATTTGGAAACCTCTAACAATGTTAACTCTTTACTTACAGGAAAAGGAAGATTTATGTCAGGACACATGTAGTTTATTTCAAAGCTCATGTTTATATTTAGTAAGGATCTATCTTCCCATTTATTGTCCCTATTAATTGCTTTACTTCTGCCACCTTCTTAACGCTCTTCTAAGGCACAGCCCTTCAAACACTTGAACATCGCTGTTATGGCCCAGGTCAGATGTTTCCAGTTTTTTTTTCAATTATTGCTTATATGAAATTGGTTTGAGCTGTTTCATCATGCTGGTTAGTGTCCTTGATATATATCCTTAAAATAGAGTTTAAAGTACAGTGTCTGTAACGGAACAAACTGACCAGGAAAACCAGTCTGGTTATCTTCTTCCTCTGGATACCGTGTGCTTATCAACATGGTCTATGCTCACTGCATTTTTCTTGTCAGACATACCACACCACTGATTAAAAGCCACCCTAAATTTTACCAAACCAACACTTCTCCAATTTTAAATTGCATGTAAACCACTTGGTCACAAACTCAAATTTGAACTCAAGAAACCTAACGTGGGTTCAGAGATCATTTCTAGCAAGCTCTCAGGTGATGCTCCCAGCTGCTGGTCCACAGACCACACTTTCAGTAGCAAAGAACTGAACTAAGGTCAAAGCACAGCAACCTAGAGCTGAGTCACACAGATTGTTTTTGGAAACCTATCTGATCCTATTAAAATTCTCCTTTTTAGAATTAATTCGCAGTTTCATATTTTTGAATCTCGATTCAATAATTCTACCTATGATCTATTCCTCCTAGTTGTATGGTTGGTGACTCCACTACCACAAAAAAACTTACTTTCCTCAATGGTAAAATGAATTAATACTTGCCTTAAGGTACCTCATAGATGATGAACTGACATTCAAAATGAAGAATATCCTGTATAAATACAAATTATTACTGTGTCAAGAAATCCTTCAAGCTTGATTTTAGTGCATCAACTTGAAACAAATAGTGCTCAATAAACTTCAAGGTAATTTTATAAGTTTTACATATTGGTAGAAGTTACCAGTGATACATAACTATTTGGGGTAATATATATTTCACTGGACCATTAGTTACATTTTATCCTTCCACCTTCAAATTTCTGGATTCCTTCCAGACTTGTTTTCCAAGGAACACCTGTTCAATTTGTTACGGTGTCCCTTCTTATGCAATATGCATTGTCCTCTGGGCCATAAAACTTACTACAATTCAACAAAGAGAAGTTACTTAGAAAGTTAGGTCTTTAGAATTCTATTACCACTTGAATAGGTTGCTCATGGCCACTTCTTTATTAAAGACAAATTCCACGGAAAAACATTATAGTATTAAATATCTTTTCAGAATTCTTAGGAATTAACCAGGAGTAATTAACATTAACTGACTTCTGACATGATGATACTAAGACACAAAGTAGTGAAATGGATTATCTAGAGTAGGTTGCTTAGTCTCAAAAATCACAGCTAGTTAATTACTAGAAGCACTAAGAAGCTACATCATATATTGCCTGAACTAAATGTGATATAAATAAACTGATGTTTTCTCATGGTAATATTTTCCATGTATCTGGAGTTTAACAATTTTTTTTTTTTAATATTTTATTTATTTGACAGAGAGAGACACAGCGAGAGAGGGGAACACAAGCAGGGGGAGTGGGAGAGGGAGAAGCAGGCTCCTGGCCGAGCACGGAGCCCGATGTGGGGCTCGATCCCAGGACCCTGGAATCATGACCTGAGCCGAAGGCAGACGCTTAACGACTGAGCCAGCCCGGCGCCCCTGGAGTTTAACAATTTAACTGTAAATGAAAATCATATAAAAGAATGGGAGCAGATGACAACGTGGAAACAACAACAAAATGAACTAAAATATCAATAACCACATATTGGCAAGAGAGTTTTGATATAAGACCATGACAATTCGACAATGGTCTTCTTTATATCTCTGGGTAAGTGCTGTTAATGCATAATGAGAAACTCTACAATCTTTATCCATCATGTCTAACATGCCACAAACTCCTTCATGAAGCCTTTTGTTATTTGAAAAAAAAAAAGTGTAAAACTATTTTGATAATTATATCCAAAATAAATGTGATAAGCCAGGGATTCTTGACATAGGCACTCATTAATTTCATTTATAAGGTTATTTTTTTATTATTATTATGTTATGTTAATCACCATACATCACATCATTAGTTTTTGATGCAGTGTTCCATGATTCATTGTTTGTGTATAACACCCAGTGCTTCATGCAGAACGTGCCCTCTTTAATACCTATCACCAGGCTAACCCATCCCCCCACCCCCCTCCCCTCAAGAACCCTCAGTTTGTTTCTCAGAGTCCATAGTCTCTCATGGTTCATCTCCCCCTCCGATTTCCCCCACTTCATCCTTCCCCTCCTGCTATCTTCTTCTTCTTCTTTTTTTTTTAACATATAATGTATTATTTGTTTCAGAGGTACAGGTCTGTGAGTCAACAGTCTTACACAATTGACAGAGCTCACCATAGCACATACCCTCCCCAGTGTCTATTACCCAGCCACCCCATCCCTCCCAACCCCTACCACTCCACCAACCCTCAGTTTGTTTCCTGAGATTAAGAATTCTTCATATCAGTGAGGTCATATGATACATGTCATTTATAAGGTTATTAATGCATGTCACAGACACCAACACAAAACATAGCTACAGTTAACTTGAAAGTAACAATAGGGAATTTTTAAGTGATTCCACTATAAAACTTGGGAGAGAGTGACTGAATATTTCTTATGTAAACACACAAAATCTTTGAGTAGAATTAGTACTGTCATCAGAGTAAACCTCTTTGATCTCCAACAACCAAAAAGTTGAAGAAGATAGAGTAGATCAACTTTGGAATTTCAACTTTAACAAAACTCTATCTAATAAACAATACGCTGTCTATGAAAACATTAACTGATGCCGAAACATTTTTCCAAATGCACATGCTTTCTAAAAGATATAAATACCATATTGGAATTGAGACAATAGCTAAGAAATATGTTCCCAACACATCTATGAACATTCACTCAGGAACTTAAAACACAGGGAAGCATACAAAAGGTACAAGAATGTTCCAAGTCAGCCAATTATTATTGCGTATTACATTAAAAGAGCCTTATGTCACACAGACACTTTCAAGCAGATGTATCTTCACCTGGTTGTGTGGCTGAAAGGGGCCAAGACTAGTGTTCGCACTGTGACTCACGTATCTGGATTTCTTTTAGACTTGGAATCGTCCACACAAGTTATCCAATTAGGAAATGACTGCCTCACAAAGACTGAAACAGTCACGAAGAAGCCAATGACAACATTTTTTTCTTGGACAATATATTTTTTAAATGACATGGGTTAGGTTAAATTTATAAAAGGTTAGGTTGCATCAAAAAAAAATTTTTTTAACAGCAGTTTAATAAGAATGCTCCACTAAAGAAAGAGCCAATCCTAAAATTATTCCTTTAGATACTGACAAAATAGCTAAGAGCAAGTTGAACTGAGCATCTTGGCTTTCATAGCGGTCATTGTTCTTTCCCCACCCCCAAGGGATCTGGGGCCCTCACTCATGTGCTGTTTTCTTCATAGTGCTTATTGTGTACTATACCAATGACCTGTTTATTATTTACCTTTTCCATCAGAAAATAAGTTCCTTAAAAGCAAGGACTGCAGATTATTAATTAACATTTCCCAGGAAATAATAGGCATTTAGTAAACGTGTGGTGAATGAATGAATGAATTTCATCAGGGTATGGAAGTCGGTACCTAGACCTGACTATCTCTTGCATGAGAGCTAAGAAAAAATGGTAATTGTGCAACAAGTTATTAGCTTAAGTGGAAGTTAAAGGCAGGCACAGAGAAGAAATTCAAGGCTCGTAGCATAAACATTGCCATTAGGGCAACAAGAGCAAAAAGTCTAGGCCCAGTTTAAGAATCAGAAGGGGAGCTGCTCATTTTGTGCATAGTCTTTTTATAGTTTTTAAGGATAAAGGCCCAAGAAATAACTATACATTGACTTGCAGATTGTGATGGCCATTTTTATGTATCAGCTTAGGCTAAGAGTTGCCCAGATAGCTGGTAAAACATTTCTGGGTGTATCTGGGAGGGTGTTTCCAGAGGAGATTATTAGCCTTTGAATCAGCAGACCGAGTAAAGATATGCCCTCACCAATGTGGTGGGCCTCATCCAATCCACTGAGGGTCTGCATAGAACAAAAATGCAGAGGAAGGGAGAATTTGCTCTTTTTGCTTTAGCTGGGCCATCCATATTCTCCCAGTTCTCAGGTCTTTGGACCAAGACCAGGATGTACACCATTTGCTTGCCTGATGCTCAGGCCTTTGGACTGAGATTTTTTTTTTTTTAAGATTTATTTATTTATTTATTTGACAGAGACACAGCGAGAGAGGGAACACAAGCGGCGTGGGGGTGGGAGAGGGAGAAGCAGGCTTCCTGCTGAGCAGGGAGTCCAATGCGGGGCTTGATCCCAGGACCCTGGGATCATGACCCGAGCCGAAGGCAGACACTTAAAGACTAAGCCACCCAGGCGCCCCTTGGACTGAGATTAAATTATACCACTGGCTCTCTCATTTATAGACAAGCAGATTGAGGAACTTCTCAGTCTCCATAATTGCCTGAGCCAATTCCTGGAATAAATCTCTTATATCTATCTGTATAGATATATCCTAGTGGTTCTGTTTCTTTGGAAAACCCAGACTAACACATATTTAAAGTAAACTCATGGGCAAATAGTATGATGGACACATTGCAGATTTCACATATATCCTGACTCATGTGAAATTGTCTACTAATTCCTTAATGCTTGTTCTTAAAGAAATATTCTTAACCAAAGAGAAAGGGCTCTGAGCTCAGTCTTAAAGGCAGGATGGAGTTCAGGGGTCACCATCTTGCTATATATTCTGATAGTGAAATCTCTGTTCACCATCTTTCATAGAATCCTAAATATCTAGGGTATGGAAGAAGAGTTAGTTACAAATCTGATACTGTCTAACCTGAGAAGTTATGTGACCCTGACAAGATGACCTCCATGTGTTGGTGGAATAGCCATGTTTAGAATGTGTATCTCCTGCCTTTAGGTACTAGTGCTCTTCCAACTAGAGCTCGCGGTACCTGAGTGGAACACACATACGTGGCTCACATGGCATGTAGGACTTAGTCATGTTATGTGCTAAACACACATCCACGGTAAAGAGATTATTAACAGACCTGACGATTCCACACCTAGCATAATCAGTCCCTGGGAGCAGAGACTTTCAGAGAGCATGGTGGTTATCTCTGAAGATAAACAAGAGCAAGTGGACATGGTAGATATCGGCTGTTTGTTCCTGCAACTTCCCACCATGTCCCAAAGGAGGGGCAGAAATAACTCTTTGGATTTGGCTTGTTTAGTGACAGAGCTACTAATGCTTACATGCAGACTGGACCAAAACTCCACAGAATATAAGTTCTGTGAGAGGGCCTTACTTACATCTATAATTCTCATAGCATTTAGCGCCGTTGGTGCTTTGGAAAGGAAGGGTGGAAAGGAGGAAACGACAGAAGGAGGAAGGGAGGGAGGGAAGAAAGGAGATAGGAAGGAAGGAAAGAAGGCAGTGCATAAGCTATGGGCATGTTCCTTATTTGAAATTTCAGATAAATCTTGCTTTTAAAAGAATGGCAAAATAAATGCTTCATGTGTAACTTCAAGATAGAATTCATTCCTTTTTGATCACAGAGAAATGTATAAAGCCCACATTTGAGGAGGAACATGTCAATTATGTTATATCACCAAGTATGCACATCTGCCTGAGGTAAAAAAGACACATGAGGAGAAAATTACCAGATCTAGTATGTTCTCACTTATGCTCTATCCTTCACTCTGGTGTGATCTATGGATTAACATTTCACAGGAAAATGAATTGAGCTAATGATAAACAAACTTTCTCGTATCAGAAATCCTCCTTTCCATAAAATGTGTAAAACTCATCGGAGCGAAATCAATGGGTTTTTTGGAGGACCAAGTGGAAAGGTCATGGAGGAAGAAACACTCTAAGCCTTCCAACAGCACAGATGATATTCTAATTGGGAAACCATTTGTTCTTTATCCTGGGTCCCTGTATCTACTCTCTGACAACAAACACATACAAATACCCCATGAGGTGCCATTGCTATTTTTGGTTGCAATTAGTGTCAGGGAAATCAATTGCTTTTTCACAATATGCCACTTGCTCTTCTCCTTCTATTCACTTCCCTCACTCTCAAATTTAATTCACAGTGTACCTTCAGGTATGTGACCATGTGTTAATTTTATTTTGAAGAGGGGGTGATTAAAATGGGCAGGACAAGGGGCGCCTGGGTGGCTCAGTCGTTAAGCGTCTGCCTTCGTCAGGTCATGATCCCAGGGTCCTGGGATCGAGCCCCGCGTCGGGCTCCCTGCTCCGCAGGAGGCCTGCTTCTCCCTCTCCCACTCCCCCTGCTTGTGTTCCCTCTCTCGCTGTCTCTCTCTCTGTCAAATAGATAAATAAAATCTTAAAAAAATAAAAAATAAAAAATAAATAAATAAATAAAATGGGCAGGACTATAATTTATTCTTAGGAAGATAAAATTTACAAAGTAGCTTAAAAAGCTCTTCTCTAAGTTAGCAGCTGGATTCACAATTAAAAAAATATGTGTGTGTGTGTGTATACACACACACACACACACAGTTATGAGCTGAAGAGACGTCAACACCCCTTAGAGGTTACAGGTTAGTTCACTGGTTAAAGAAGAATGTGCTGAGTTGAAACTGATCTTTACAGAGGTAAATACGTATTTCCACAAGAGACCACTCAATCATGCTCCAATCGTGGTTGCTAAGGGGGTAGGGGGAAGAGGTCTACATTTTCCAGAAGAAAAAGAATTCTTAATAAAGACCATCTGTAGCTTGGCCCTCCATGCTATCAATTAGGAATACTTAAAAGACATTCCGTTGCAAATAAATTTCTGCAACTTACAGAAAAGGGGTATAATTTCACTAATAAATAAACCTTTGATGAACTCCCAAAATAACAAAGAAGAAAAGTGGCCCACTAGCATCTTATTGGGAATCACAGAAAGATCTAGTAGCCCCCTTTGTTAATGCATGGGATGTAGTGACAAGGGATGGAGAGAAGTATTTGCATTTATTCTCACTGTACATCTTCAGAGTAGATGGAAAATACTCCAAGACTAGAGCTGTCAAACATTTTGGCTGAAGAATTCTTTGCTTCAAAGAACTTCATAGCCAGAAATATGATTTGATAAATAAACAAATAAGGGTTTTTTCTGATGTAATTGACTGCGGCTCTCCTTCTTGATCCTTGGCTGCCACAGGAAAAAGTCCAAGGTCATCAGGAACCCAGTTTGAAAACCTACGGTCTAGAATAGTGCTGGCCAATTGAGCTATAATGTGAGTTACATGTGTACTTTTAAATTTTCTATTAGCCGCATTTAAAAGAAACAGGTGAAATCATTTTAACTATATATTTTATTTAACCTAGCATGTCTAAAATACTATACTTTCACCAAATAATCAATATAAAAATTGCTGAGATATTTTACGTTCTTTTTTCCATGCTAAGTCTTTGAAATCTGGTGTGTATTTTACACTTCCAGCATACCTTGATTTAGATCTGTCACATTTCAAGAGCTCAAAAGCCACATGTGATTAGTGGCTACCATACTGCACAGTGTAAGTGTAGAATATTTCCCCTATAATTTTTCCCACTTTCCTCTCACCTACCCAATGAACTCAGTCTCTCTTCTTTTTTGTGTTTATCTGGGGCAGTGTGTGCTTTTGTAAAAGTCCCCAACTAAAGAAAATTTTTGTTTTGTTTTGCAAATTTAAACCATATTTAAGAGTTAATTATTATTCATTTCTATTAACCCTCTTACTACCCCCAAAGTAGAACCTTTTAAACAAAAGAATAAAATAGAGGGCTTAATATCCAAAATCTATAAAGAACTTTAAAGAAACAAAATCTATAAAGAACAACTCAGCACCAAAAAAAAAAAAAAAAAATCTTATTAAAAAATGGGCAGAGAACCTGAATAGGCATTTTTCCAAATAAGACATACAGATGGCCAACAGACACATGAAAAGATGATCAATGTCACTAATCATCAGGGAAATGCAAATCAAACCACACTGAGATATCACCTCACACCAGTCAGAATGGCTGAAGTCAAAAAGACAAGAAATAGTAAGTATTGGTGAGGATGTGGAGAAAAAGGAACCCTCGTGCGCTGTTGGTGGAATGCAAATTGGTGCAACCACTGTGGAAAATAGTGTGAAGGTTCCTCAAAAAATTAAAAATATAAATACTATATGATCCAATAAGTTCACTACTAGGTATTTACCCAAGGTAAAAAAAAACAACAACACTAATTTGAGAAGATATGTGCATCTTTATGTTTAAATGTTAAATGATGCAGTATTTTTTTAATAAACATTTTTTAAAGATTTTATTTATTTATTTGAGAGAGAGCGGGGGAGAGAGAGAGAGAGAGAGAGAGCAGGAGCAATGGGGAGGGGCAAAGGGAGAGGGAGGACTCTGGGATCATGACCTGAACCGAAAGCAGCTGCTTAACCAACTGAGCCACCCAGGTGCCCCTGTTTACTGCAGTATTATTTACAGAAGCCAAATTATGGAAGCAGCCCATGTGTCTATTGATAGATGAATGGATAAAGAAGATGTATATATATATATGTATACACACACACACACTCTCATATTAAATGGAATATTATTCAGCCATGAAAAAGAATGAAATTTTGCCAATTGCAACAACATGGATAGACCTAGAGAGAATTATGCTAAGTGAAATAAGTCATACAGATAAAGACAAATACCATATGATTTCATTTATATGGGGAACCTAAAAATCAAATCAAATGAAAACAAAACAGACTCTTAAATACAGAGGACAAACTGGTGGTTGCCAGAGGGAATGGGAGCAGGGGAGGGGGGAGAGGGATGGCTGAAATAGACGAAGGGGATTAAGACACATAAACTTCAGTTATAAAATGAGTAAGTCATGGAGATGAAAAGTACAGCATAAGGAATAGAGTCAATAGCATTGTAATAATGTTGTATGGCTAACAAGAATAAGCTAGAAAACCTGTTACACAACACAGCAACTAAGGAATAAATCACTTTCCTTCTCCAAGGTACATTTCCTCATATTTGCCACGAGCGTAGTAATATCCTCCTTGTACAGGGTCATGTGGAGGAGTTGAGAAAGAAATCGTATCAATTACCTAGCCAGGTATCTTGCATGCTGTGACTGTCCAGGGAGAGGTGGCGCTATTGTTTAGTGCAAGTGGGTCCTGCGCAGTATCCTGACTTCCCTAAATCCACGGGAATGGGAAGAGGTGGCAAGTGGTCCGGAATGCTTCCTAACCTCCCCTCCCAAACCCTCCAAGAGTTCTGCTTAAAGCCTTTGCATGGAATAAGAGGCAAGAAGGGGTAAAGGGGAGAAAACAATAAAGAGTGGGGAACCATAAACATTTTCCCTCTTTTCTTCTTCTATTTTCTTTCTTTATTTGTTCTCATTTCTCCTTTTGTTTCTCTTTCCATCCTCCCCAGAGCCCCTTTCTTCCCTCTCTTCTCTCCTCTCCCCTTTCCTTCCTTCCTCTCTCCCTTTTCTTTTCTTTCTCCCAAGCAAGGGGTTTGGGGGAAATCCTTAACTAGTTGGAATCACCCATCTCTGACAGCTCTTATTAAGATTCCAGTACCACTTTTGGAATTATATAGAAATAGTTTATGATTATAGATTGTTATAATTGCAAATTGTAAATGAGGAAGTTTGGCTAGTGTACGTTCAGCTCTAGAAAGTAGCTAAAACCATATGAGAAAAGGATGTTAGCTGAAAAGATGAGTGAAAGTTGGAGGCTCAGAGAAGGTCTTCAGGAAACATCTTTAATGTTACAAGAATATCAACACAGGGATTTCGGAGTGCAGAGAAGATGGGTGGAGACAGCCCGTGGGAACACAGCACTCTTTAGCCCAGGTGAGGCTGCTTCATGGAGAAATTGTAGCCTGGGTTTCCAGGAAGACTCCTGTTGCTCAAGAGTTTAAGAGCCCAGAAACACTGAGACCTGATCTTTCAGCTATGGTGTGTGTGTTTTTAAGACATATGCGCATGTGTGCCTGTCCGTATATTTTTATATGTCCATATATTTGCTTGCAATTATGTATGTGTGTGCAGACACATCTGTGTTCTGTGTGTGTATACAGAATGCAGGTGGAAGGAAGCTGTATTCTTTGCCAACACTGAAGCAGGATCAGGGGAGAGACTGCACGCTCAGCCCTTCCCACCTCTCTCTCTCCCTTTTCTTCTTCCTGGAGGAGGAGAGAGAAAGAAATGCCATTTGGGAGAAGTCACTGGCTTTGGTCTAGGTTTGTCTATCAATAGCCCTGGATAAAATTATGTCTGTTTTTTTGGGAAAAAACTAAGGAACTTAACTATAGTTTGGAAATTAACGCCCAACTCTTTGTGGTGTATGATGAAATAATATATTTTATTTTATTTCAAAAGTCATCCACTGTCTGAACTAAGAAACTGGCCCAGTGGCAGATGATAGTGGTCTTTCCCAGGCCCTGTATGTGCTAATTCTGTTTTAGGAGTCGGGCAACACAGCTTTGCTCCCCTGGATGGTGATTGTTTCACTCTTTCAACTCAACATGCCTTGAGCATTTGCTAGGTAAAAAGTATACTGAAAGCAAATTGGTTTTAAATTGCAGTCTTTGCTCTGTATAAGACACAGACATGTGAAAAACAACTAATGATAGAAGCTAGTCAGTGACAAGTTACTATGAGGGTAGGACCACATCTCATTCATCACCGTACGCAGTACCTGTGCATACTTGGCACTTAACGTATATTCATCAAGTGAATGAATGGTGTGCCAGGAAAGGGGCAGGAGGATGAGAAGTAGAGGAGCTTTGCCATTAAGGTTCTATAGGGCAGATGAAATATCCTAGGGGAGGTGGGGCTGTAGGGTTGTGACTGGTAGTGCAAATGCATTGAGGAAAAGGTTTGAGAAAAGATACACCATTTCAGGGTCTGAAGTGCTACTTTATATTCCTAGTAGCTGATGAATCTCTAGGGCCCCATTTAGCCAACATAAGCAAATGAAAATATACTGACCTTTCAGGAGGTGTGTGATGGATTCCCTTCAAGAACCTGATTTTATATGAGTTCCAATTACAGGGAAAGGGACCGTTTGTGTGAAACATAGGGCAGCACTCTGAAAAACCAGCTCTGTGGTGATCCCAGATGCATTATTTTTAATTTTAAAAAGGGGAGGCTACCATTTAAAAAAGCATAGTGAAATTTTAAAAGTATAGTGAACTGGCCAGTTTTAAACTATAAAATCGAACACTAGTTTCAAAATAATGAGTTCATTTGATTTTTGAATATTTACAATTACTTTAGTATTACTCTATTGTTGTCGTTCGTATAGGAAATTTTCTAATATTGATTTTCTTGCTCTGATAATTTCACACCAGTATTCATTTATAAAAACCATTAAGTTGCTTATTATCTGCAAGAAAAATCACTGATGGTTATACAAGGTAGTTAAAAAAAATGAATCAAGGTCTAATACAACCGAAAATTGCAAATTGTAGCAGTTATTACCATAACATTAGCAGCATCTAAAGCTCACAAGGCTAAGGTGACAATGAAAGATAATGATATGATGTCAATCTCATAATGCAATAAAGAGAAAAGCAGGGCATGAGCACTGAAATGTGATAAAATAGGTTTCTTTTTCACTCTTAGAGTATATACTTCGGAAATATTGGCGTTTTGACAACATATAACATTCCATGGAGTATCCTATGCATCTTTTTAAATTTCTATTTTAATGGTATAATTGGTATAATAAAAATTTAATCTTTTTCTTTAGCCTGATGAAGAAGGCACAAGGGTGTCTGATCCCCCAGAAAGAGCCCAAGCTCTACTTGTAGACTACTGAGTCTCCTTCTAAACGAGCTTCTCCAAATAAATCATGGAACTGGGAATGATCAACTTGTGTATCATCAATGATCAGTGATCAACTATGCATCCTTATTAATTAATTCTTTCATCTAACATTTATTGATTAAATGATAGTAGTAAGAAGACAAATAGCTAACATGAATAGTTACTATGTATCAGTTACTGAGTTAAGCACTTTACGTATGTTCTAACCACAATCCTATGAGCTAGAGCTTATTTTTATCCCTTTTTTCTAACCTGTGGACAGGGAAACTGAGTAACTGAATAGCTTTAAGGTGCCCAAAGTTGTCCATGTAGCAAGAAGTCAAGCAGTTATTATAAAGAAGAAGTATAGAGCCAGACTGATGGGGTCAAATCCCAGCAGTTCTGCCCAGTTAGGATTTTTGCATCCATGGGTAAGCTATCCTTTCTAGGTCTCAGTTTCTAAATCTGTAAAATGGGTATAATAACAGTGCCTACTTCATAGGGTCATGTGAGGATTAAATGAACTAATGGATGTAAAGAACTCAGAACAATATCAGTATTTAGCAGCAAGCACTATCAGGGTTAGTCGTTGTCATAGACTCTATAATACACCAGGGACTGCCACAACCTTAGTAGTGGGAGTAGGGGTGTCCCCCTTTGCTATAAAAATGGGAAGAAGCAATTAATAGCCATGTCTTCATAAAGAGAGGGCAATGGAGTGTATGGGAACAAATTATGGACTGAATATTCAAGGTTTTCGAAAGAGATGGGCAAGAGTAAAACAGTACTAAACTCTTCCATCAGCTTATCTTAAGATACCCAGGAAAGAAAATAGCTATGAAATTCAGTGGGTATGTTGAAGATCTTTAAAGAGAAGTTTCATACTCTCTTTTGATGTCAGAAGCAGAAAATGTTTCAAAAGAAAGAAAGAAAGAAAGAAAGGAGGGAAGAAAGGGAGGAGGGAAGGAGGAAGGAAGGGAGGAGGGAAGAGAGGGAGGAGGGAAGGGAGGGAGGGAGGAAGGAAGGAAGTCACTGATGAGAACACCTAGGGCTTGAGAGTTTTCAGCTATTAGTAAAAGCATTTGTCTGCTTTCATTAATATTGATTTTTATTCTGCCTTGCTAACCCGATAGTTATCTAAGTATTTACTACTATACAAGAATGTATCAATTATTTCCCCTAATGAAGAACTGTTTCCAAACCAGGTGGATGCTACAGTAAATATTCCATACTGGGTAGTCAACACTGTTCTTTATAGATTTGGCCTGAGACCCTAGGAAATTATTCAAATAAAGAAATAAAATGTTACCTCATTTTATTAAACCAAGCCTCAGACTACTGGGATTGCTTGTATTTTTTTTTTTTTTCAATTTTCCTCAGTAAAATAATATGCTTTCTGTTTCTTTATTATTGAATAAAATGTGGTCATAGAAATGATAACTGTTGAATAGTTCCCTAATTCCAGCTCTTAGAGTTAATGCTTTTACTCCTATTCCCTTACTTGGTCATCTCTTTCTTCCCAGGCAATGATGCCCTAAAAAGATTAACCCCCTCTCTGGGGTTGGAGCCAATTCTTTCAATGGATGCCGAAAGGTTCACCAAAAAATTCAATTGTCGAATTGTGTCTCTAATGGAATATGATTTTGGTTTGTTTTAGATGATGCACTTGAGGAAGCTGTGGCTAAGTACATTGGCAGAATATAAAGTGTCATTAAGACATGGTGTCACTGTTTCCTGCTTTGCTACGTAAATGCATCCATCTTTGGAAAGCACTCTCATATCTCCAGCATACAGTTCTTAATAGTAATTTTCAAATAAGAGCTGCAATAAAGGCCAAATCCATTTTGTTACAGCAGCAGGAACTAACACCAGTTACCCGCTCAGAGCTAGTAAGCTACATGCCAAATCAGTTTCCACCACCCACTGGGAACAACACACTTCACATGCAAATCAACAAATTAGGCAGTTTTCACAGATCCTATTCCCTCAGATTTAAAGCTTCAAAAATGCCACAAGATTTTCACATTAAGATATATAAGCAATGAAGTCTAAGATGGTATTATGTATTCATGTTTATTTACCCTCATAATTACAGGTAAATTATAATAATGGACTATGAAATTCAACAACCTCCTCTGTAGCCAGATAGCTACAAAGCAGGACCAGAAAATTTGTTTCAATAAAGGATGTCTGACTATTCAGAAGAGTGGGATGACATTAGGAACATACCTTGCCAGCCTTGAGTGAGGTGAGAGTGGTTGTCAGCAATGTTTCCCAAGGGGGTGATCCTTGAACTCAGCATTTAAGCATGACCAAGAGTTGGCCAGAAAGGAATGTGGGTTGAAAGTTGGGCAAGTGGCATTTTATTCACAGATAACAGGAAGGGCGCAAAACATTGTTGACTGGCTTAATGTTCTCATGGTACATTCAGATAACTGCATGTACTTCTCTCTGGCTTCAGTGAACAATAAAGGGGGGTATCATTATGAAAACTCAGAAATTTAAGCACTTCAAGGCACTGTAAAGCCACTGCAGAAATGTGGGCATATCAGATTTATATTTGGGAAGATCACATGGGCAGCACTGTGGTGGGTGGGTTGGAAGAGAAAGTCAAGACTGCTCAGAAGGCCACTGCTTCCGATCTGGGAAGAAATGAGACAGAATCTGAACTAAGGAAGTACAATGAAGATGGAGAGAAAGAATTCAGATACCTAGAAAATAGAATTCATGGCACTTGGTAATGGACTGGATTTAGGGGTGAGGAAAAAGGATGTATCACTCTCTTTTCCTCCTAGATAGCCTCAGTACAGATAAACTAGCAAGTCAGTCTCCCAGTGCACAAACTATGTCTGAGGTATCTATGGAGGCGTCTGGGAAACTGGTTAGTCAGTTTTGTGTATATGGATCCAGCCCTTGGGTGAAAAGTATGGTTTATAGTTGAGGTTGCTGGGTGGGGAGGTAGGAGTCAGGAGGAAGGGGGAGAAGGGGGAAGGATGAGGGAATAGAAAGAGAGAGAAGGGTGACAGGAGAGGGCTGCCTACAGAGGTCCAGAGGATATCAACTTTTTTTTTTTTTAACGATTTTATTTATTTGTCAGAGAGAGAGACACAGCGAGAGAGGGAACACAAGCAGGGAGAGTGGGAGAAGGAGAAGCAGGCTTCCTGAGGAGCATTGAGCCCGATGCGGGGCTCGATCCCAGGACCCTGGGATCATGACCTGAGACGAAGGCAGACGCTTAACGACTGAGCCACCCAGGCGCCCCAGGATATCAACTTTTAATAAGAGACTAGGATGAGGATCTAGAAGCGGCAGCCAGAAAGCCAAAAGCAACAGCTTGAGTGAGCAGCATCGCAGAATACAGCGGCAGGAAGAGTGTTAAGAAGGATGGAGTGATCTAGGTGGAAATGAAACAATTCATTTTTCAAACGTTATAGGAACTCTACCTATATCTCTAATTGCCTACCCTTTCATGAAAGGAAATTACCATTACTTTCTTGAACAGTCATTTGTGTCAAATAGGATATCCTTGTTTTTTGAGGAAGTACCATTTTTTTTATTTTAATAAAAATGAGCGGTGCTCTACAAGGCTAAGCATCAAGTATTTGACTGTACTACAAGGCTAAGTATAAGTATTTGACTATAACATTGAAATTATATGCATAAACTTATCTATACATTTTATTTTATTATAGCCACTTATCTTACGTATATTCATGTTAAAGATTTTACATGTACAGAATTGATAAATTAATAGAAGAATTTATTTTATAGATTCATAAATCCCAAACATAATCCTTTTTCAGTTTGGAGTATATTGTGCAATGTAGCAATACCTAATAATCAAATATGATATTACAGCCTAATTCTATTAGATGTTGGGGTTAAAGTAGAGCATGAAATCATCCATAATACCGGGCTTGCTAAAATGTAACAGGGAGGCCCATGGGGGCAGGGAAGGTTTCGGAGAAGGGCGTAGGCCTTTGGATTGCCGATGCCCCAGGGAGTTGCCTTCCTCAAGCTCTCTTAGCCCGAACAGCCGAACAGCCGAACAGCCGAACAGCCGCCCTGTGATCTAAGAGATGTATGCATTGTCCCCTAGGCTATGGTTAGCAGAACTCAAGAACACACAGATTAGCATAGCAGATTAGCATATCGTATCTTTCCCTTAAACAGCTCCTCCTAGTTCCTGTAAGACCCCTTGTCACACATCACATGCTTGAGAAACAGTGATAAAGATTTATAATTATCCTGAAGGACCAATAAAGGTGGGAGCAAAGAAGAGCAAAAGGTCTTCGTCTCTGAGCCCCTTGCCTTCTCCTCTCTTTCACAGCAAAGTTTGGAGTCATCTTTCATCTGTCCATACAGGGATTACAGGCCATTCCCGGCAATTTGACATTGTAAAGACCCTAACAATAGGAGAAGGTGTGTGATACAGTCCCAGTGATATGAAATGCAAGGAGCTACCTAAGCATACTTGATATTTTCTTGGTCTGAGTTGTGACAGCAGAGAGAAAATCTCAGATTTGAGGATCCCCTGAAAAGCACAGGTAAATAGAAACAGAGAGAGCCTCCACTAAAAAAATTCATATTTCTTATTTAGGTTGAAGAGAGCTATGTTTGGTTTGCACTTGAGGGAACCTAGCTGAAGAGTACTAGAAAGAAGACAATCTTTAATAAACACCTTTCCATGGTGGACCGTGTTGCTTCCCATGATGCTATACTTAGATGGGTATCTCCAAACCAGGGTCTGTCTTGAGGGGATCCCTGGGACATAAAAAGTGTGGAGATGGTCCTTCTATACCTTCTTATTCCTTCCACAGAGAGTTATATTCCTACTCCAATGATAGATATTATATCCATTGAGGTTCAACGTTGAATACATCACTGAAAGGAGTCAGAGAGTAGAAATAAGAATATCAGCCACTTGTCAGGCAGAGAACAGGGCTGGCCTTGCAGACGCTGGATTCCATTATGAAATGGTTCTTAACTTTTTTGAGAACCGAACCCCTTTGAGAATTAGAAGGAAATTAAGGACTCATTCTCCATAAAAATATGCATACTCACTTATAGTCCAAATTTTGCACACAGTTTTTAGACAGTCCAGGACTGTGCCTTTGATGTTTAATTCTACATACTTTATATGTATACACACACTTTACAAATACCATGTCATTGTATGTGGATTCTCAATGTAAATGGAAACATAAGATTTCTTTTCTGGAAATTCTTTACCATTAGCCTTGACAGAATATAGTTAACTTATAGAGTAAAAAAAATGCTGACATATTAACATTCACAGAATATTTATAATACCATCTACCATATTTAATTTTTTAAAAGTTAAAAAGAGGTGTTAAGGGGCGCCTGGGTGGTTCAATCGTTACACGTCTGCCTTCGGCTCAGGTCATGGTCCCAGGGTCCTGGGATCGAGCCCTACATCGGGCTCCTTGCTTCACGGGAAGCCTGCTTCTCCCTCTCCCACTCTCCCTGCTTGTGTTCCCTCTCTCACTGTGTCTCTCTCTGCCAAATAAATAAAATCTTAAAAAAAAAAAAAAAGAGGTGTTAATAATGATCTACCAACACATACACAAACTAGCTTTTGGCTGAAAGTTTCAAAGTGCTTCATAAAGTTTTATTACCTTTTACATGGAAGATATTTAGTGCACAGACATTCAAACACAAATTCAATTGACAAGAAGAACAGAGTAGATTTCAGCAGCTCTGAGTAATTAAACCCTGACATGCAGAAAGAAGAAAAGGATTCTGTTGAGTGTTTACTATTTCTTACTTTTTTGTCCTACCCAGAATCAATTCAGCAACATGTGGTCAATGTATAGGAGGGTTGTTATCACTACATTCATGTAATTTAGGGGCAGGCCTGTGATGAAGAACACACTCAGATATTGCTGCTTTATTCTTTGTGAAAGCTGAACTGAATGTTCAGAGAATTAGGGATTTTTTATTTAAGTAGTGATTCCCAACAGATGTGCTTCCTCGTACCCTCTACCAGCTACACCTATATATTATATTCTACTATAACGTAATATCACATATTATATGCCACACTTATATTACTGTACCTCGTGTTGTCTCTCAAGACACAAGAGCTTGACTAAAGTCAGACACCCTTGGAGTGGGCTCTCCGACATAAAGCATCCCAAATACCTAACAAATGTTATTAAAAAGAGTGGCAGGATACACCCTATTTCTCCAAATCCCTCTTCCTGGTTAGGCCAATTATAAATTTCATGGATGAATTTAACTCCACTATGGCTACCAGATTGCATTTATCTTTGTACACCTTTTTGTTTTCAAACTGTGTTTTTAAATGCACAGATATTTGTAAGAAAAGCTCTCAGTGATCAGGCTGGTATTGCTTCTCTAGCTCCCCCTCCAGTCTTATCAATAAATCACCTGCAGCAAAATGGAAAGGATAAGTCTGAGAAAAAACAGTATTGGATTTCTAACAATCCTTCTGTAGCACAATTTAATAATAATCAGCAGGACATTTTCCTATTTACCATCTCATTCCAGCACGTTGGGCTAAATTCAATGGTTAATGAGGCCTCATCACATGGATATTTGCACCTTTTTGCAGAGGTCTTACTTTTAAAGTTTCATGAACTGTCAGAGAAATACATCTCACTCTTGGAAATGTGTACTCATTTACTGGAAGTCAATGCTGACTTAATTCAGGTTTTTAGATTAGGTGGTGATAGTATCGTCCACGAAAACAAAAGAATATCACATACTGGTTTTCTTGACTTATAATCATATTTGAAATCATCACCTTCTTCATTTTACAATTTCTAATTTTACTGATTTGAGGGTGAATTGAGGCCACCGGTTTACTTTTCTCAAATATGGGACACAAATTATACAATGAGGTAAGCCTAGCTTTAAAGCAAGTTTAGGGTATCAGGTTTGCAAATACTCAGAATTTATTCAGAAAAAAGAAAGGACTAGATGCCTGTATCTGTATATATGTCCCTATGAAGAGAAAGAAAAAGAGAGAGAGAGAGAGAGAGAAAATGCTAGTGCTAATGTGGCAAAATGTTAACATCCGAGGAATCCGGGTAAAAGGTATATAAGAATTCTTTGTACTATATTGGTAACTTTTATGTGAGTCTAAAATTATCTTGTAATAAAATTTAAAAAAAAAGATCTAAGCAAGTTCTGAGGTTAAAAAGACATAAAATGAGAAACCAGATCAAAGAATTTATAGACATGGTATATAAGTATGCTCTCAGACACAATTACTATTGGCCTCGATCTTGTAAATCAACAATCAATACCCAAACACTTACGTTGTTTAAAGTCACTGGTCTATTGGCAACACGCAGCAATATACATTACAAAAACCATCATCCCTAAATGATATTAATGTTTCAGCTACAGCTGCCATCAATTATTTAAGACCTATTTCCTAAGCAGGTTGGTAGGCTAGAAGGCAAGATTTTCAGAAATGTAGGGAGAATTGGGAAGAGAACCAAAAAATGATTTTATCCTAATAAGAGAATGCTTTCTGAGCAATCTAGAACCCCAGTGTATATATACATTAAGGACTATTTTCATCTGGTGGTCTACCCACCAGAGCAAAATGATAGGACTACCCAAAGGAGGCAAATTTCCCCCAGGCGATGTATACCAGTAAAATAAAGGATCAACTTATTGAAATATTGGCCCAGCTAGACTTTCTTCCATTAACAATCAGTTGAGACACATTTTTAAAGCAACAGCTTAAATGAATGGCTGTGTGTCTGTAATAATTTTGACTTAAAATGTCAACTGTATTTGAGATGCCATGTGCATTTAATCAATGTCTCTGTATTGTAAAATAAATATACTTCAGTGTGACTGCTGTGCCAGCCATAAATCATAATTCACAAAGACAAGAACATCTTATCCTCTCTATTGATAGTCATTAATGACAATACTGATTAAAATGGTATCTGCCTGCCATATTATTGTTAAACAGTCAGAATTTCTATTACAGCCTATAACCTACCACCATTTCTCTTTATGCTGATACATTTCTTATGGAATAAAACATGATAGACAGTTAGATTTAAAGTTTAACACTAAAATGCAAAAGTAAAGAGTGGAGCTTATTAGTAGGTTTTAACCCATATTTTCAAAATTAAGAGAATTCCTTCTCTTAGAGATGTCAGTATTCAATAAACTTGTTTTTCTCTTTTAGAATACTTCAGTTTTACAAAATGAATACTTTGGATAAAAAAAAAAAAACCACAAGAGTTAAAACATCAACTGTCATTTAAGAATCACATCAGCCTAGGGGCACCTGGGTGGCTCAGTTGGATAAGCACCTGACTCTTGATTTTGGCTCATGTCATGATCTCAGGGTCATGAGATCGAGCCCCATGTCAGGCTCCACACTGAGTGTGGAGCTTGCTTGAGATTCTCTCTCTTCCTTTCCCTCTTCCCCTCCTCCCCCATTCATGTGCAGGCTCTCTCTCCCTCCCTAAAAAAAAAAAAACAAAACACTAAAATAAAATAAAAAAAAATCAAATCAGCCTATGGAAGCATGACTGCTAGTTATTATTTCTAGAATGGATTTTTTTTTTAAAGATTTTATTTATTTATTCATGAGAGTGTCAGGGGAGAGATGCTTGAAAGTCAGTCTACTTTTGTGTTTAGTTCAAGAGACCAGGACCAGGAAGAACCTGAAAATTGGATTACATTTATGAGGAGATATGAGGGGAAGGTAGAGGGAAGAAAAATGAAGCAAAGACAGAGATACTGGGAAGAACACAAAAATTCATAAGACATGGATCTTGAGTATACTCAAGGTGGTGCAAAACCAGTGGAAAATACCAAGATGATCCAGGTCAGCTCTAATGCAAGTCTTGTGGAATCAGGCCTGGCCAATGACTTTTCTATGTGGCCTGAACATGTTGAGCTGAGAAGATGCTGGGTGAGCTGGAATCAGAAGGAATGAGAATGGCCTACCACGTCCCCGAGTCTGCATTTATTGCAACAATGCCTTGGCATCTTCGCTCATTTTAACAATGGAAGCACTATTATCTGTATAAATGTTAAATGCCTAGGTTTTTGGAGAATTCTTTTGTGTGTGTGTGTGTGTGTGTGTGTGTGTGTAAATTTCTTCCTCTACTTCCCTCTACTCACGTCACAATAGAGAGAAGGAAACTGTAATTGAATATAGTAAAACAAAATGAAGGGGAGAAGGTAGGATAAATAGGAAAAAATGTTCGGATAGCAAGTTCCAATTAACCTTGTCAAAGAGTCTTTACAAAAATGTTTCAGCAATCATATCAATGTAGACATGAAATACTCTACTAGAGCGGAAATGGCGGAGGCATGAGAGGCATGGAGGACATGGCGCAGGGAGTCTGGTATATAGTGTTTGGGTCAAAGTTCTAGGGAATTGGTCAAAGCCACTCCTTTCATTTTACAGTCTATCTTCATCATAAAAGCTGTTCTTTCATATACTTTGAAAATTCCAGGAGGCAAAAGGAAAGCAGAACAAATCTATGATATTGATTTTCTACTATACATTGACTAGAGTTCAAATTTAAAGTGGAAAATTATAGTCCCTGGGGGACAAGAAGCCTATCAATGGGAGGAACTAATACCGAAAGCCCTAGAATTAGGGTTTTTACTGTTCACTGGTGATTTTGTTTGCAATCAGAGTTACAACCATTATTTTTGGTCGATATGCCCTCTAGCTCTCTCTTTCTGGAGTTCTGAATTTACATAATTTTTTTTAAGGATTTTTTTGTTGGTAAGTGGGGTGCTGCTTTTAGTCATTTCTGCTGAGACATTTCTACTTTGATTCCTGGAGCTATATGGTGTTTTCAGATACCAAGAAAGCCTTAAGAGAATATATGACAGCTCAGGCTAAGGCAAACACAAAAAAATTAATGTAATAGAAGAGTTTACTCAACTTTTCTCTTAGAGCTTCCACTGTTTTATATGTTCTTTTAATTTGTAGTATACTTTTTTTTAAGCTTGTGGTATTACAAATAAAGTTAGTTTTCATTTTGTGTTTTCATTGAATTTTTATGACTGTGGTAGCAATATAAACAAAGGGTAGAGACGGATGGAGCGGGAGGATCAGATACAATTGAGAATGCAGACTAGGGTGATCCACTGTCCTGATTTGCTTAAAACTGAGCAGTTTCCCCGGGGCATGGGGCTTTTAGTGCTCAAACTGGGACCAGCTTGTTATGCTAACACAGAACAAAGGACACACCATGAATATGTTTAAAGGCCAAATTTTTCATTTTGCCTCTAATTAGGTTTTCTATTTTGGCAAGTTACATGTTGGAAGTCTTGGGCTACTTCTCTCAATTCAGTGCCATTTCACTTTGTTAAATTGACTTTTCAGATTACCAGCCCTAATCTCTTTTAGTCTATAGACACGTCTGCACTATAATCATTTTCAGCCAATGGCCAAGTAGTTGATCATCACAATGATCATTTATACACACACTGCAAGTGTATACAAGGTGTGTATCTCCCAGGCAAAGGAAAACTTCCATTCAAGAAGGCAATTGTACAACTAGGTTTAGACGTCCTACTTTCAGTATTTTTACTAAGTACACTGCAAATGGTTTAACCATAGTTTTATGGGATCCATGGCTGCTCTGCTTATTTAAAAGGAACTTAATACATTTTATGTTACGTTAACATTAGAACTTCTATGCCCTACCATCCTTTAAGGAAAGATTGCAGGTACCAGGAGAACACATCTGAGTTGTTCACTGTGGTTACCTCCAAACTGAGCACTGACACTGTTTCTTGTAAGACAATCCATCAATATTTGTTGAATGAATGAAAGAAGATGTCAGGGAAAAAACAATTGGCCGTATACTTACAACATGCTTATTGTATACTTACTGGTGGCTTGCTCAAAAGTACTGAATAAATTATTTCAAAAAAGATTCAGGTTTATTCCAGTCAACCTAGAAAAGCAGTTTGGAAATAGATATAGAAAATCCATGTATTTAAAAAAAGGTCCGGGGTAGGTTTTTTTAGGGGTGAAGAAGTAGAGAGGGCATACATCTGAATTCTAACCACAATCATGGTCATAATCTCACCATTTGGCTCTTAATTTTAAATCCCCCTTTCATTGCTAATCATTTTGTATTTATGGGTCTTCTTAATTCAATAGTAAGCCTAAGCAAAAGGTTCATGCCATGTATTTTTTTCCGGGTTTCCCCAGAGTAGTATTTAATAGATATTCAAGTAATAAACTGATTGGCAAATTTTTTCATATCATTTTAGATGGCTATTTATCCTTCCTACTTTTAAAGTACTTCTGGGAGGTCAATTCTACAACCTGTTCAGAAACCTCATTCCAGTGCTTAACAACTGTCTTCTTTTTTATGTCTAACCTCATTTTTTTCTAATAAGGATTTTGGCCCATTTTCGCTAGCCCTGTCCTCAGTGGAGATGGAGAACAGCTGGTTACTATTACCACTTAACTCATCCTTCAACCTTTTCTTCAAGCAGAAATTAAAAAAAAATAATTAACTCCCAATGTAGTTCACCCTCTTTCTGATTTTTGAACCACTTCCCCTGTTTTCATTATTTTCAGTACTATTATCTAGAAGGACTAAAGGGCACAACAAGTTGACTCCAATGAGCATGTCATCCGAGCCATCGGTCAGTCAGCACAAGCTTAGTAAGGGCTAACGCTGTGCCAAGCACTGTGAGGAAGCCCTCTTTAGAGGAATTTCTGACCCCACTGAGGACAGGAGACAGACATGTAAAGCCTAAACTAAACCCCAAGTCTGCCTATGGGAAGTCCGACATGAGAAGATTCAGGATGTAGGAGTTTTGAAGAGAAAGAGAGAAATGCAGGTCAAAGAAGGATATATAAGGGGGATGGGGCTTAAAGTGGGCTTCAGAAGTCTGGCAGGACTCAGAGAGAGAGGGAGATGTGAGAGCGGGAGGGAGGAAGAAAGAGAAGGGAGATCATCCTAAAGAGGGCACCATCTTAGCGTTCATGAAGCTTGTTTTGGGTAATAGTGAGTCATCGGGTTGGAGTGGTCAGTTTGCCCAAGGGAACAGTTAAAAACAATGAGAGAAAAACAAACTGGGATAAGAATACAGAGGGTATTGAATGCAGACCTAAATAGTTTGAACTTTAGGAGTTAACAGCTCCCAAGTGGGAGTTCCCAGGACTGGCTGCATCAGAATCATCAGAGATACCCAGACGTTATCCTGGACCTAATGAATTAGAATCTGCGATGTAAGATCCAGTGATCTCTAATTCTAACAAGCTCTGTAGAGGGCTCTCGAGGACAGTGGGATTTTTGAGAATGACTTGGTAATTGGTAAAGTCTTGGCTCCTAGAGCAGAATAGGTTATATATTAAGAACATTCTATGTGCCAGGCATTTTTCATATATCATCGAATTCACTCTCAAAGCAACTCTATCAGGTAGAGGCTCTTATTCCAGTTTTACTGAAGAAGAAACTGAGCACAGAATAGTTAAGTAGGTGCTGAGGGACTGACAGCTACAAAGAAATGGAGCTGGGATTTGAACCTAAGCAGATATGGCCTCAGAGGATCTGTCCCTGGCCACTAGGCTATGATGCATTTTAGTGCAGAAGGTTTTCATTGAATATCTGATAACCAAAGGAATAAATGGGTGCTGGCTATGCCTAGGAGGAACCGGAATGAGAAAAGGAAGAATCTAGTTATAAACAACAAAGACCGTGGTTAGCGAATGGCAGCGGAGACAGAGAAGGCGGCCGAGACGTCAGAGACAGCATTTTGCGAGTATCAACAGGGGTGCTGGCTAATGGAAGGGAGGGAAGGGCAAGAGAGTGGCATCCCGGACAGACGCCACTGGATTCCTGGCAGTGCCTCCTACAGAGTCAGGATCATCAGGATGAGCTGGTGACTTAGATGGGTGGATGACGAATTAGATTTTAGCCATGTTGAAGCTGAGGTTAAGGCAAGGCCACCATGCAGAAATGATCAGCATCGGGCTGGAGAAGCAAAATTGGATTGTCTCCAAAATCCTGTTAGATATTATTTAGCATGGTTGCGATAATAGTCCTAGATGTGCAGTCCAATATTTGTGTATCTCTTATCCATTTTTCAGTTTGTGTATCTCCTATATCTATCTGTAATTGTTCTGGGAAGCCTCTCCCTCTTACATTGTTATTATGCCAAAGATTCAAGTCTTTTCCCTTAATTATAATCTCTTGTTATTAAATTGCTGTTTCATAGATTGACTTGGGACAGGGAAATCCAGTGAGTAGCAAAAATAAAAAAGTGTGGGTTCTACAGGGTGTATGAAAGTATATACAAAACTGTGGCTGGTGTCGATGCATTTTTAGATGCTAATACAGTAGCAGCAATGATTAAGAGGGGACTTGGTATTGCTATCAGTTCAAAGTCTGGCTCTAGGCAGGCGGATTCACTTCTCAATGTCTCATTCTTTATTACCTGCAGAGTAGAGCTACTATTTGCCCCCCTCATATCCCATGCATCTTAAAGATGGATGTTGGTAAATTACACTGAAGTTCTCAGATAAAAGGTGCTAAACAAAGAACTAATTTCATTTTTTCCCTCAAGCAAATTATTAAATCTATACATGTCATTATCTAATAGTATTAAGTAAACATTGCACAAGGACATGACATTGTGCTGGACATGGTACAAAGCAAATTAGGCAAATGCGGTCTCAGCTAGGAGCTTGTGAGTGTTTATATATATGAATAAACTTGTTAATATGTTTTATTAGTTATTTAAAATGAGTATGCAAATAGGTCCATTAGGAGATCCTTTGCATTTTCTTAATCCAGCATTTTAAATGATTATATTTCACCTTAAATGCTAATGAAGTTTATTTATTAATGTCTATCTTCCACTTTAGCGCCTGCGAAAGTTCTTTTTAGCATATCAATTTCTTTAAAAAGTTAAGCCAATTTTTTTTTTCCACTGGACTTTTGTTCTGATCTGTTAACAAATCTAAACCTCATTAGCCAAGAAAAGTAATGAGATAAAGGGGTCTATTTTTCTTTGGTGCTCTTTCATAATTCACATTAACGTTAATGGGAGTCGTGCACGCATATTAAGAGAAGAAGAGAACCCTAATTAAACAAATCAGGCTTCTGGTTGACACTATACGTGATCATTTGTTATTATGGAAAGTATGAGAAAATCATCCTGCTTTGGACAGCCATAAACAGAGCTCCCGAGGAAGCGAGATTCCATATGGTAGGAGGGAAAGGCGCTCAACAGCAATCAGCTTTTCAAATGATTTAGAAAACAAGCTACCCATACATTTGTATACTAATTAACGCCATCTATGCCCCTCGCCCCTCTATGAACATACACTCAAAGAAAACAGATAGAATGATAAACAAACATTTGCAGACAGGCACGACAGCTGAAAAAATTATTAAAGTCAGACACCAAACAAACTCTGGATGCTGGGCACTGCGGCGGCTCATTTGTCTCTGCGCTGAGCCTCTCAGCCTATCAGACAAGCAGCCTGTCTGGCTCTGGGTCTTCCTTCACTTAAGAAATAAATGCTGGCCACACAACCCTATATTTGTCTGATTCAAATTTAATCTATACTCTTTTAGTTACCATACTTGCCTCTACCCTCACCATTTTCTCTCACTTGCCCTATTTACGGAGGCTCTCCGTCCACTTTTTTACATTCTCCTGTTTGCAATCTATTCCTATTATGATGCTAATTTTCCTCTCTGGTGCTTAGTTGCAAATGAACAAAAGCTAGGATGTATAATACATAAATATATAAATATCATCAGCGATCACACCACTGGATTTAATGGAAGTCAATATCGGTATATTACACTCTCTACTTTGCAATTCCATTATGGGCTCAACACTGCTGGTCATAAAAAGTAGCATTCTGAGCCCAGGCCTGTGATAGTAATAATGAAAAAAAAGGGGGGAGGGGGTCATTGCTCTTCCTAACTCGAATGAAAAATTAAAATTGCTAAGGTACTTAGCTCAGAGGGAAATTGGCAAATTAACAAAATGAGGAAACAAAATATTCATGGCTCATATCGTGAAAGAGAAAGTAAATAATTTAAGATGGACTGTGAGGTGAGAAAATTCAGTTACCAAAAGGGCAAAAAAAGGAGCCTAACAAAATTTCAATATGTTTTCAGCTTCTATTCCTTTCCCGCTCAATCATAGTGAGCCATGGAGAAGGACGGATGGTTGCACCTGTGAGTAGCTTTTGACATGCAAATTCATTTTTTTGCCAGTCATATAGTTCTCTCAGGCTCAATATATGCAGCCATTTTGCCCCGATCCCCATATGGTTCTCTGTTTTCAATGTATTTCTATATACGCTTGCAGCTGAATTAAGAACTTTGACCTACTTTGGCTTTCATTTTTCATCTGAAATTTCATGTTTCAAACTGGCCTCTACTTCATGAAGCAAAGCACCTTATCTCTAGCCTGTTGTTGGCCTTCTGCCTTTGGGGAAATGACTGTTAAAATTTCATTGGCCTGGCTACATTAGATAGGTTGCCCTTCATACCCATAAAGTTGAAGGGATACCCAGACATTTTACAACCACTATCTAGAAAAAGGTAATGACAGGCACAGCCACATTACATTTATTGTACATGAGCCCTACAAGAGCCGTTATGGGATCAAGGTAAAGAGGAGAAATGTACGACAGATGTCATGCTCCCTGGAGATTTAAGTATTCAGTCTCTATCTAACCTAATTTAAAAATCAAGTCAAAATGTATCTTTATGGGTAATGTATTATAAGACAACTTCCAAGGCAGCCCAGTGAAATAACTATGAGCCATGCATTGAGAATATCAAGTCCAAAACCCATCCATACACTCTGGTCTGAAATACATGAAGGAAAAAAATAGAAAAGGAAAAAACCTGTTCCTCCATCCGAGTCCCCTTTTTATTTGTATTCAATGCCACCAAATGATTAGATAACCTTTGAAAATAGTTCAAGGTTATATTTAGAAAGGAGTGACCCAAAGCTTATAAAATAGAAAGGATTGAATGATTTTAGTCATGTCATGACTTCTTACAACTTATTAAGCAAAACTGTCCAGTCTGAAGAAAACATACCATGCTCACCTGAAATACAAAATAGCAATTAGAGGAAAAATTTAAAAAACTGAAACAAATTTAGGGGGCTCCGAGTCAAAGGCTGCTGGCTGGCTGGCTGAGAAGACAAGAAGTAGAGCCTGCCGAGTCAGGCGCTGTACGGACAGCTGTGCTCACGTAAATTAACTTCAACTTCACAACAGCTGGGACAGGGTATGTTATTATCCCCAATTCACTGCTGAGTAGACTGACTCAAAGGGATTCATGAAGGCCACAGAGGTTGTAAGGGACAGGTTTTTCACTATGTTAAGTATAAATGTAATGGTGATGATGTCTGTGTTGTTTGTGGTGGAGGAGGAAGGGGTGTGTGTGTGTGTGTGTGTGTGTGTGTGTGTGTGTGTGTGTGTGTGTGTGTGTGTGTGTGTAAGTGTTCTTTTTAAAATGATCCACAGCAAGATGTCATTATATAGAGTTGCCTTAGTTTCAGTAAAATAGTATGTTTTAGTATAAAACAAATGAAACATAGATGCTTTAGCACTTGCAAAGCTTAGAAATAAAAAGTTGATGCCTTTAGATTAAAAAAAAAAACCCTAATGCCATTAGGGTTCATAATTTAGTCTTCCCTATGGAGAAATTGAACCTGTGTATCATTGAGGTATACCTATGTTAGCTAAGGTAGGAAGAAACAATGAAGAATAGCCAACTGGGGCACCTGGCTGGCTCAGTCAGTAGAGCATGTGATTCTTGATCTTGGTCGAGGTCATGAGTTCAAGCCCCACATTGGGTGTGGAGCCTACTTAAAAAAAAAAAAAAAAAAAGGAACATCCAACCGATGGGCCAGGAGGAACAGAGTGGACCCAAAACGGCTGCATATCAAGTGAGCCATTTAGATTAAAGCCCCTGTGTCTTCAGAATGTTTAGCTCAGGTGTAACAGGGCTTTGTGTACTAAAAAGGACAGAATTTGGGTTAGCATTTTGTTATAGCTTTATGCGAAGCTGGTTTAAAAAATAACCTTATATTCATGTGCTGCAAAAAAAAAAAAGCATAAAGTGATTTGGCATTAGTACCACAGCATGCTAGGTTCTGATAATGAATCTGCTGATGTTAAGTGTAGCCTGGGCAGAGGCACAGTCTGTTAGGCAGTTAGTCCCTATGGAGAAGAGGACACCATCCCTTCTGACTTCACCTTCTTCATAACACCTACTAGAGTCCGAAATCATCTCAATCATTTTGAGTTAGTGTTTGTTCTCTCTCGTCACTGGGACGCAAATTACACAAGAGCTGCTGCCTGCATGTCTTGCTCAGCACCAAATAAATTGACTATTGATTCCCTCAAGTTGACAAGGTAGTGCTTTGTCCCAGAGGTAGCTGAGGCCAATGTCCCACCTCTCCCTGGGAAATCCACTGCCACAAGCAGTTTACGTGTTTATGTGATAGTTTGCTTGCTTGGTTTTAAAATCACCAAAAGAAATTCAAAAGTCTTTGAGTTTCTCCTCCTTTTTTAAGATCAAAAAACCCAAAAACAAAAACCCATAAAAGCAAGGACTTCATTGCTGTATGCCGGGGGTCTAGAACAGTGCCTGATGCAAAACAAGCATTCAATGATGTGGAATAAATGAAGTCTAATTATGAGGGTGCTTGGCAAAGAGTAAGCATTCGACATAGGTTATTAATCAATGACTATGGGCAGACAAATTTTTAAAACAGAGATGAAGTTTTCTTTTGGCAGGTGTAGCACTTTATTGTTAATCCATTAAAAAGGAATTTACTAGGCACAATTCCTTTAGGTACCAAAGCACACAAAGGGTATAGAAAAGGTACTTGATCAACATCAAGGTTTTCCATTCAGGGTCCAGCACAAGTTGATAATTCAAAGGTCTTTCAAGTGACTGGCCTATAATATCAAAAGGAAACAACAGCAAATATGATATAAAGGAATAGATTTTAAACACAGACCTGGGACAGAATTCAGTCTAAAGAATGTAAAGATCCACATGGTTACTAAACAATTAAGAAATCAGGGACTTAATGCTGGGCTTTCTGCTCTAGACAGGGCAAAATTTCGTTAGCCGAAGGATATTCTCTTCAGTGCTTAGAAAAGATCTGCTAGACCCCAGGAAAACAGCCGAGGGCTGATAGCAACTGGCTTGTCTACTGAGGGGGTCTGAGCTGCACCCTTCGGCTGCCAGAAGCCACAAGCATTGTTTCTACCCACTAGTGCCATGAAGAGTACAAGCCCTCAGGAAGCCAAACACATGATGGAAAAATGGAAGCATCTTGATCCCCTAATGTCCTCTTTCAAAGGCAGGCAAACAGAGGATTCAGGGAAACTAACAAAGTTGGTAGGTTCTTGACTTGCATATTTTTCCATAATAATTCATGGCTGTGTCAGAGCCACAGTTGAATCTATGAGGAGGTAATTCTGAAATCAGCAAAGCATTAAGCACACTGGAACCAGACCGCACATTTAAAGATACGAATTAACGAGATCCCCATAATGTTTTCAAAAGGATCAGGAGGAGGTCAAATTAACTAATGAGCTAAACTGTATGACTACATATTAACATGAATGGACTGGCTAGTATCAGAAACGCACACAACACTTAGCTTTTTACAAGCCAGAGCAAAGCCACATTCGCACTTCCATGATGCATGGCGTGGTGAGGACAGGGAGACGACTTTGGTCCCCGCTCCTGCCCTTGGCCAGGTGCCACCGTCCATGGCACAAGCTGCATTAAAGCCCCATGACAGGGGAGTGGCTGTGAAACACAGATAATGGAAGAAAATAATACATATTTAAGCCACACATCTACTTCCTAGAGAACCTTAAAGCAATCAATCTTTTTTAAATAAGAAAGAAACTAAGTCAATAGAATCTGAGCAACAGATGAGAATTTAAAGCAAAATCTGTTGGCTAATGGTAACAGCTTTTGGGTTCTTTGTTGTTGAAAATGTGCACGCAGCAACTCCAATATGCTCGCAACCTCAGATGCAAAAGGCTATGGAAAACAGTTGCTATTTTTACACGGGAGATAAAATCAAACACCACCTTTCAGATCTTAATTTTGCTAAAACAGTAGAAGGAAACAAAACGGAGTTGCTAGTTGGCTAAAGGATCTAGAACCTGTGCTTTCCACCACAGGCAAATACAGCCTACACTGGACAACAAAAGGAATAGCTTGCTCTATGTTATGGGCAACAGAGCATGGACCCGCCACATCAAGTCATCTAAAACAAACTATGAAGTGAAGGCTTATTTTAGTAATATTCTAGAAAATGGGACATGTGAAGCTCTAATAGTTTTTATATTTATAGACGACTCTAGTTAAATCTTCGTGGCTTTTTTTTTTTCTTTAACACCTTAAAGAGGAAATTGTTTCCTTATACATTACTACGATATTGTAGAAGTAGTACTAGTGATTATAACAACTATGTTAGTTTTCTACTGATGCTGTAAAAAAAAAAAAAAGTACTGTAAACTTAGTGGCTGAAACAACAGCAATGGGCTGATGTTACAGATGTGGCAGGCTGGGTTCTCTTCTAGAGGCTCTCCAGACAGAATCCACTCCTCTGTGCTTTCTAACTTCTAGAGGCTGCCCTCATTCCTTGGCTCATGGCCACCTCCCTCCATCTCAAGGCCGGCAACATTGCATTTCTCTGTACCTTTCTTCCACAGTCACACCTCCTTCTTCTACTTTTAAGGCTTCTCATAATTACTCTGGGCCATGGGGGGAAATCCAGGATGATCTCCTTTATCTTAAGGTCAGCCTATCAGCAACCTTAATTCCATCTGCACCATAGTTCTCCTTTGTCATGTAACATGACATATTCACAGGTACCAGGAATTGGGATATGGACATCTTTAGGGGGCCCTTATCCTGCTTACCACAATAATTAACATCTATTGAGTGTGTATTTCTTGCCAGGCGCTGTTTTATAAGCATGTTACATGTAACTAAACAAATGTAATTCTCATAATAATGGTATATTCTATTATTATTCCCATTTTTCAGATGAGGAAACTGAGGCACAGAGATTAAATAGTGTGCCAAATGCTACCTAGATAGATAACCAAAAGAGCTGGGATTGAATTTAGCATTTCACATGCACAGCCTGCACTGTTAGCCTCTGACTTCCATAAATTCAAAGGCAATTCTTATCTATATATTTGGATTGTGTGTGTCATTATTATCGGGATGCGTAAAGCACAGCCCACAAAATCCGGCAATCGTAATGATCACCTAGAAAAAGGCCATGTTTAACATTCAAAATGTTAAAAACAAACCAACATCTATTGAGAGATTTGTCTTACTGGAATCAATATTATCTGTGTTGCCTAAATGTGATTTTACAGTTTCAAGGTCTCTCTCTCTCTCTCTTTCCATATTTATATATAATAACAGATTATATTTATATTTACATATCATATATGAATAACAGATATGGAATAGAACTTTCTGTCTGGAATTTCAGTTGAAAATCCTAAACTTGGGGCACCTGGATGGCTCAGTCGGTTAAGCATCCAACTCTTGGATTTGGCTCAGGTCATGATCTCAGGATCGTGAGATGGAGCCCCACTTCGGGCTCCATGCTCAGGGAGGGGTCTGCTTCAGACTCCCTCCCCCTCTCACACTTATGTGCTTTCTCTCTCTTTTTAAAATAAATAAACAAGTAAATAAAATCTTAAAAAAAAAAAAGAAAATCCCAAACTAAAGACATCTGATGACAAATGCCACCCAGTATTCTTAAGAGAGATATCTCCTAAGAGTTGAATAAGAGGTAGCCAACATCACCTCGCACATCCCTCACCTTCAGCCCCTGGAAAAAAAGAAGGGTAGAGACTGAGAGAGTGATTTTCTGTGATGCAAAGTTGTAGGAGTAAAGAAAGTAATGGAAAGGGGTGCTTCCCCTCTTGCTCCCAACAAAATAAGCAAGGAGGCTTCAAGATTACCCCTGAGAGGATTTGAAGGCAATTGTATGAAAGGAGACAGTCATCCTCCCTGTTTTCTCGAAACTTGCAGACATTCACTGGCCCTCTCCCTTTCCCGTGCGTGCAAGCTTGGGTTTGGCACGTGGCTCTAGAGCTGGGGAGGCACAGAGCAGGGCTCGACTCTGCCCTGGAGAAATCTGAACATGCCAAGCTGGTTGGGGCACCATTTCAGCATCAACAAAGCACATTTAGCTGTAGGAGAAGAGACAAAGTTGGTTTCTGATCGTGCCCTGAGGGGATATGCCCAATGGATGGGCTGGCTGCATCTGAAATCTTGTCTCACAACCCCACTGAGTTAGGAGAGCGGTCCGCTGGCCTCATTTTGAAAGTGAAGACAGGAAGGCTCAGGAAGTTAAGCAACACATGAAGCCTGGCAGCTCACGTGCAGAGGGTCACGGACTGAGAACGGGGTCATCTGATTCCAGACCCAGGGACATCTCCACGGACCGCTCCCAGCTTCTGCAGGTGCTCACAGGCCTGGCCATGCATGCATCTCCAATTACGGGGCGGCTGAGTGAGGTCCATCTACTCTGTCTTCTCTAACTCACACGGGGGTGTTGTAGACGCGATGGTTGGGGACTCCCTCACCTCTTGCTTTCCCTACACTGATGGAAGATGCATTTAATTCAGGCGCATAATGCTTTGGTACCAAGGGCCGAGCACTGCCCATGCCTCTACCTGGCGTTAGCCTTCCGTTTGCAGCAAATTGATAACAGCCTCCTGGAATCACCAAGAGCCTCGGGAGCCACCCAGGAAGGCTCCTTCTGCTTCTGCAGGAAAGGAACAGGCACCTTCACAGTTGAGATTTTTACGCATTTAGCTAAAAAGGAGGGAAAGCTTGCCATTGTTTTCTGGCTACACACAGAGGAGTGATTTCACCAGGAGAAACCAAAAAGCAAGACAAAGCCCACTGGGCCTTCACAGCACACCCATACCTCAGCATGGCACCGAATCCTTTCTTCTTGATTTTCCTCTCTGGGTCTTCATTTTCTTCTTTCAGCTTTTTCTCCTTGACTTTCAGTTTGCCCTTGTCCTTCTTCTTGTCCTTCTCTTTGGGTTTTTTGATTTTCCTGGCTTTCTGTTCCGCGTCCTCCAGCTCCAAGTTGCCCTGAGGGGTAGATTCACAATTCAGAGCTCCTTGGCCAGAGTGAGAGCTCTTATCAGACAGACGGTCTGTATGGAGAGAAAAATCAATACGTGTGGTCAGGGGCACTCACTGTTAGTAGATCAAGAAAAGTTAAATGTAAAATACAGAGGAATGAATAAAGCACTCCAGAGTTCTACCCTTCCACGTGGCTACTTGTACCCTTTGAAGAGACAACTGCCTAAATCTGGTTACTTCAAGTAAGGTTTGCTGTTGGGAGGAGGGAGAAATGGGTGGTTCAGCCGGTGGTATGAAATGTTTGATACATGGCAAAACATGAATATCTCTGAAAGCCAGCTTGGGAACCTCGATCGGCTCCGAAAGCCCATATGCTGGCAAACAAACAGGGCGAGTTTATTTCCAGGAGAGGTTTCTGAGGACACATGTAACCCAACTGCTTCTACCCAATTAATGCAGTCAGTCCTCAGGTTGAGGCTGCTTCTAATGACTCAAATAAGAATGTCAAGAAATGCATACTTAGTGCTCCTACCCGTCCATGTAGGAAAGTGAAGGAGAACATTTCTTTAGCATTTGCACTGTCAAATAAATTGCATATTGTGTTAGCCAGTTCCATGTTCGTTAAGCCAAAGGGCAAAACATATCAGGAAAATGAATTACTTTTAATATCAAAAATTTAATTGTGATCCTTAAATCATTTTTCTTTGTCGTTAAGCACACATCCTTGCCTATGATTCGCAGATGATAATGAGATGAAGAACGTGGGTAAAGAAGCACTTTGTCCTACCAGCTTCTAGCTCTTCGGGTCCATCATAGGATTTGTCAATGGCTGCCCGGAAACTCTCGTTGCAGCCTCGGCCGCGAACCATGTGCGGCCGGGGCCTGTGGAAGGGAAGTTCGTTCTTCCTGACCTCAGCAACCGCAGTCTGGAGGCTCTCCAAGGAACTGGACTTTTTCAAACCCAGGGTTGGACCAAAATCTTTGCTTGGAGATTCTGGAAAAGAAAGGGCAAAATGTCACCCTTTCCCTAATGAGGCACGGTGTGGGGTAGTGGAAAAGTCTGTTGTTCCAAAAATATTTGTTTGGGCATCTTAAAAAAGGGGGTGTTGAGTGAGTAGGGTTTGGGGTTCGACCCCAGTTTTGCCAACTTTTTGTGACTTTGAACAAGTGGTTTGAGTTCTTGGAGTCTTAGTTTTCTTTTTTGTAAAGTTGTGGTTAGGATTTAAAAAAGATAACATATATTAAATAAATATGCCTGTGTGTATATGTGCACATACACAGATATATATGAATTTGAAAGTTTCTAGCAGTCTATAGAAATTGTACATGCACACACACACAGGGCATCGAAGATGACGAGTGCTTCTCTCACAGTGCCCATCCCAAGTGTTCCCTTCGTTGTAGCTTTTTAAAAAATAATTAATTTAATTTAATTTCTTTTTTAAGATTTTATTTATTTATTTGAGAGTGAGAGAGCATGAGAGAGAGCATGAGAGAGAGCACGAGCATGGGGGAGGGGCAGAGGGAGAAGCAGACTCCCCACTGAGCAGGGAGCCTAATGCAGGACTCTATCCCAGGACCCTGGGATCATGACCTGAGCTGAAGGCAGCTACTTAACCAACTCAGCCACCCAGGTGCCATGTAGCTTTTTTTTTTTTTTTTAAGATTTATTTTTTTAGAGAGAGAGAGAGAGGGAGAGCATTGGGGGGAGAAGGGTAGATGGAGAGAGAGAATCTCAAGCAGACTCCTCACTGATTGTGGAGTCCAGTGTAGGGCTTGATTTCATGACCCTGAGATCATGACCTGAGCTGAAATCAAGAGTCAGGTGCTTAACTAACTGAGCCACCCAGGTGCTCCTACATTGTAGCTTTGACTATTTCCATGACTATTTTTATGATTACTGAGTAACATACTATGCATAGAAATCAACACTGAAGTGATTGTAATTTTTATGATTAAACACTTTACTCTAGTGGCTATTACTGTATCATGAATGCAATTCATTTAGTCAATAAATAAATAAAGCAAAGCAAGAAAGTAAACAACTTTTCTGTGTCAGTGCTTATTGTTCCAAATTGTATTTCTATATGGGTATCTAGAAAAGGGGTAATTTTTAAATGTAATATATAATTCCAAAAAGAAAAAAAAACAAGTGAATTTTAGTAATTTGTTTTCCGATATATAATATTTTTTACTAGCACTGTTTGGCCGTGTAGCTGTCCCTTTCCCCCACGCCGCGACCGCCATTCCCAGCCACAGCCAGGCTTCCGGTTGTCTATAGCAGGATTAGGCTCTCTAAATACCAGCTGCGCGAAGATTATTTTAAAGATGGAAGGAATTCTATCAGGGCCCCTTTCTACCAGGGCGAAATCTCATGATCCTCTCCAGTTGAGAAGGAGGTTATTACCACTTGGAGGCTAAATTTGCATTTCTGGGAATAAATTACTTTGCAGTTTTTCCATAGCTACAGATTGAGTACATACTAAGGGTTATGTGCATGAACTACCTTACTCAATGCCTCTTTTCAATATGTTCTAAATATGTTAAAAGTAGTCAGAATAATGACAATAATTCTAGTAGCTAACATTGCATGGCATGCTTCGTCCTGTTCTAAGCGCTTTACCTGTATTACCTTACTATATTCCTAACAGTTATTATTATTAACCCCATTTTATAGATGACGAACTCATACACAGAGCAGAGAAATACTGGTATAAAATTACACACTCACTCTGCATCAGAACCGGGAACGTCCTCAGGCAGCCTCACTCCAGCATTTCTGCTCTGTACTGCCTAAAGATAAACTTGGCCTCTGCCCTCTACTTGATGACTCTAATGAGTCAAGCTACTTAAACTGGCCCACCGTGTCCTCATCTCCAGAAGAAGAGCATTAGTCTAGATTAGTCCTGATAAGATTGGCCAAATAGGCAAACTACAAAGATCAGATGTTGCTATAACTCTAGTTTCATCATTAACTTACAGGAGGCAATTTTGCACTTTGAACAATATACATGATGACAATAAACACTGCATTTTGCAGGTGACAGTGTATCTTTGATCAACGCAACAGAGATGAGATTAAGCGAAAAAAAATTACAAGAAATTTCAGGTACAAATTTCAGATGCTACTTGCAAGTCACAAACACTGAGACTATGTTACTACTAAATCCGCAAAGAGGCATACTTCTAATATTCTCAGGAAGGAAGGTAAGTTGAAGAAACAAATTGGATAAGACTGTTTCTTTCTTTTTTTTTTTTTTTTAAAGATTTTATTTATTTATTTGAGAGAGAGCACATGAGACAGGGGAGGGTCAGAGGGAGAAGCAGACTCCCTGCTGAGCAGGGAGCCCGATGCGGGACTCGATCCGGGGACTCCAGGATCATGACCTGAGCCGAAGGCAGTCGCTTAACCAACTGAGCCACCCAGGCGCCCGGGTAAGACTGTTTCTGACAAGAAAACAAAAGGCAACATAGAAGTTTGGGGTATTAAAGCAACAGTAAAAGCTTTGGAGTTTACAGAAAATGTTTTACACCATCAACCCCTAGGGACGTCTGACATGAAGTTTGGTGAAAACAAGAAGATGAAGAACACTATCTGAGAAAGCTTAGTTCCTCTGTCAACAATAGTAACCATTTTTATTTATTAATTGCCATTCAGGAGATTATATTAGAGCCCAAACTGTAAGTATTCATGTCAACCTTTTGCAATAAATTCTAGGGAACATGAAAGTGAATAAATCATCCAAGATATAAGGCACGCTATCTAAGAGGAGCTCATCTAAAGCTCAGCAAGAAGTCGTATTTGAGAAGGAACAAATACAGTGTTACTCATTCTAAGCAAACTGAACATTAAGGATTCATGGATTTGCTGGATTAATAGAGCCAGCAATTAATTCACTTTACAAAAATAAATAGAAGCCACAAATTAGAAGCATCGACTGACACTGGCCAAAATTACAACCTAGCTGTATTGGATATAGTACATGGTAAAATTAAAAGCAAAACTAGTTGAGTCCTAGGTTGTGAATGTGAACTCAGGGGTTTTCAGGCTTGGAAAAAATGTTTATATTTATTCCTGGGGAGTCAACAGGATGTAGCAGTGGCAGGCTGATGTGAGAGAGGAAAATCTGAAATCAGGAAAGCCTCTGCAAGGTTTCACAGGGGCACCGAACTGAAGTTCCAAGTGAAAGAAGACTCTGATGTGGGCCTTGACCAGGGTTCCACATCTCCTGTAGGTGTCCCAGGGCTTCCGACAGAAGAACAAGGCCATGTTACTGGTTATGGGAGGGATTATTATATCAATTGATGGGGATCAGCACTAAATTCCAACAAAACACTTAGAATGAAGTACCCCACCACGTAAAGATTGTACAGAGTACAATAAATGGGCACATTTAATCCCTCTTCTCTTAGTCTTACCCTCACCAATTCAAACTTAGGTTGACATTACCTAGGAAATTCTGTAGCTTTTAGAATGGGAAGATTCACTGTCTATTTTTAGCCTAACCATTTACACAAATTATATTTTTTCTAAGCTCCCATTAAAAATAGAGGTCTCTCTGAAGGGATAATGTAAAGTAATTAATCAAATTCAAAACCTCAGTCACTTTATCCCATTGAAGTCATCCCAAAATATGATGACTCCTCACATTTTCCTCGGCAGTTGATGTGATATTGGCTGGGGCTGATTTTAAGCAATTGTCTGAGAGATTGATCTATGAATACCATGTGTTATCAGTCTCAGGGTGGGTGGACTCTGTCCAAATTTGAGCATTTACTTGTCCCATTTTTGGCATCTACAGAACTAATCTTAATATGATTGTTCAGTGATTTCCAGGCCAACCTCACTTACTTGCCTATGCCAAGGAATAAGTCTTCTTTCAAACTTTATTAGCAAAGCTTTATTTTTTTTAATTTATGACTTCTACATCCAGTGACCATGTTCTCTAAGATCCAGCTAAACTCATCTTCCCATCAGAAACACTAACCTGACATACACAAACTTCTTTAAACAAATGATATAACAGTTATCAAGGGTGCTAAAAGAGGGATCTTACATGATAAAAATGATTCTCAACGTCATATAATAAAAATATTCTTAATGTTCCATGCGCCAAATTTTTCCTTACAATAAAAGCCTCATAAGGAGATATCACTGACATTTTTTTAAAAGATGCTATAGCACTTTCAAAGATTCGTCTGTTCCCAGACGAAGGACGGTCTCGCGTGACTGAGTCCCAGAAGCCTTGCCCACAAAGAGTAGAGGGAAACTTCAGGATCATGTCTTCTGGTCCACCAACCCTCAGACATATCCACTACTCCCTGTCATCCAGAGAAACACATTGTTATGGAGAGAATGGATGCACACAACAAGATTAAAGATTTAAAGGACTAAAGACTTCTCCATGTGAGGAATGGGCATGAAAGAGGTGGTCTCATGACACAGAGAGCTACTGTCTAGGTCAACAGGTACCACTACAGAACTGACCCTTCACACCCTGAGAAACCACTGCCTCCATAGGTAGAAAGAAGTCCCATTCACACCCTGAGAAACCACTGCCTCCACCTTCTAGGTAGAAAGTCCCATGTCAATGTATCACAAAACAGAAAGTCCCTCCTGGAGGACTGTCTGGATGTGGACCTCAGCTTCCCTGACTCAGTCCTGGATTCCCGCCCCATGGCTGCAAACTGCTGTTGGTTCCCTACAGGCAGGTGATTCAGATAATAGAGAATAAAAGTCTAGAGTATCATTAACAGTGAATGATTAAGAGGGGAAGCTGTGAAACATCCCAACAACCTCCACTCTGCCACTTACTTCCCGAGTTATTAACCCCTCCGTGCTTCAGTTTCCTTATGTGTAAAATGATGGTAGGACCGGCATGGAAGAGTATCTGCCGCATAGTCTATGCTCATAAAGCAGTAGTGATAATTACTGCACTATACTTTTGTGTCACCTCTATACACCTGAATAAGTGAAGGCCTAGCCCAATTTAGTTGGTTGAGTCCACCATTGCATTCTTTTTTTTTTTAAAGTTATACTTACTTTTTTGAGAGAGGGAGCACGCGCACGTGCTCACGAGCAGGGAGAGGGGCAGAGGACGAGGTAGAGAGAAATCCAGCTGACTATGCGAAGTGTGGAGCCCCACGTGGGGCTCGATCCCACGATTCTGAGATCAGGCCTGAGCCAAAACCAAGAGTCAGATGCTTAGCTGCTGCACCACTCAGGTGCCCCTCCACCATTGCATTCTCAACTACAACCATTCCTTCTGCAAAAAGCTGAAAAGGGCTTCCTAAAGAAATAGCATCATTTCTTTTTTATTCAAAAGTTGAACTGATTTTTTTTAAACAACTCCTTACTTTTTTTTTCTTTTGAAATAGGGTATATGTACCCATCTGTTCACTGCATCTAGAGACTATCACTGGGAAGACTGAGAGTGGAGTCTCGGTTGCCCTTTCCTCAAGGCTATAATCATTTAATTAGTCTGAGATTTCATTGGCAATATTTGAACTTCCCGTTGTAGCATTAAAATCTTGCAATAAAAGAATACCTTAATCCAGAAAAACAGTAATTGGATCTTCCATTATTGATGAAATTGCTTCCAATACATTTTTTTTTTTTAAGATTTTATTTATTTATTTGACAGAGAGAGACACAGCGAGAGAGGGAATACAAGCAGGGGGAGTGGGAGAGGGAGAAGCAGGCTTCCCGCGGAGCAGGGAGCCCGATGTGGGGCTAGATCCCAGGATCCTGGGATCATGACCTGAGCCGAAGGCAGACGCTTAACGACTAAGCCACCCAGGCGCCCCTTCCAATACATTCTTATTAGAACATAAGGAATTATTTTGGGGAAGGTATTCACTTTCAGATATGTGGCAAGTTTTTCTCCCAGCTAGGGCTTTATAATTAATAAATACTTATGATAAATTAAGAATAAATAATGTATTAATTTGCACATTTCAATAACATCAATGGCCCCCAAGGCACTTAGTGAAAATTAATTAAGTTAGTGCTCCTCCCTCTAAAATAAAGGAATTGTGCCCAGTAGTAAACTGGGGATCAAAATGATTGCAGTGCTATTCAGGGGTCACAGCATGAAACTTAAGAAGGCCGGGAATTCGGCAAGATAGCTTGCTTTCATTATCAATTTGGCATTGCTGTATTATGAGCAATGAACTTGGGCAAATACAATAGAAATGCTTTACTTGCTTCATGGGGAGTTGTGATGTGAAATTAATAGCCTTAAAACTCTTCGAATGAAAAACTATCATAAATTCCAAGTAGGAAGTCACAACACCACTTTATTCTCCAATATATCCCGCTTTGTCTTTTTATTTTAGATTACACTTAACTGAAAATTTTGTATATTTGATTTTTTTAGTAGTTTCCCTAGAGGGAAAATGTCTTATGTGCTTTAATAGATATCATTGCAAATCCATTAGCCTAGAAAAAAAATTCTCCATAATATCCAAATGTATAATTTCTTAAATTATGTTATCTGTGCTGTGTCCATAATGGGCCTAATTACCTTCTTGCCTATCTCAGTATTCCAAATATTGATCATCATTCCAAGCTTATCACTGTGCCCCGTTTCCTATTCATTACCATAGGGCATAATGTAATCTGGTTTATACATTATCTGCTGTCAAATGGGTCTCAGTTCTTTTACTGGCAATTTCCAAGTTCTCCAGGAGCAGAAATTTTTCTTTTAAGTCTCGTAAATCCCAGGGTCTTTTATCACTTCTTGAAATTCACGTCAAATGTTCAGTAATGAACTTCTCATTAAGATTCATACATTTGCATAATCTCTCCTCCTCTGTCTCCAAACATTGTCTATTTTAAAGTGAAAATATCTAGAGAAAATACGGGAAGATTAGGTGAACAAATACAACACACTGCTTTGATGATGAGTGTGGGCATGGCCCTCCCGAAGTCTTCAAATCTCTGCCAAGTGTTGTTACACAAGCTAATTGTTACTAAAAGTTCCTTCTTTGATAAACTGAAAGTCGAAATCTTATGCCTGATTTTGGTGCCTTTCCTGGACTCAAATTATGTGCAATAAATGTAAAGAACAGTGAATTTATTGCACCAAAAACATTCTTGTGACACTTGTTTTCATTTATTGTCTATTTTGTGGGTAAGGAAATATTTCCTGGTTCAATGTAATGGGTAAATTATTTATTTATGTACTTATTTATTAAAGATTTTATTTATTTATTTGTCAGAGAGAGAGCACAAGCAGGGGGAGCAGCAGGCAGAGGGAGAAGCAGACTCCCTGCTGAGCAAGGAGCCCGATGTGGGACTCGATCCTGGGACCCTGGGATCATGACCTGAGCCGAGGGCAGATGCTTAACTGGCTGAGCCAGTAATGGGTAAATTATTTAAAAATATGTGTATATAACCATATTTCTGGGCAGATTCTGTTAAGGCAACTGAAGAACTCAGACAAACCCATTCCCAAAAGCCGGTTTGTTGTGATCTTTTGCTTACCCTCTTAACTAGCTTATTAGGAAAACCCTTACCTAATTAAAAACAACAATAACAACAACTCACAATTGGCATTCAAGATAATAATGAATTTAAAAATTGGATAAATAGCACTTGTCTCCAAAAGGGAATATGGCTACTTAGAGGAAACAAAACAAAACAACTTTAATTATTTAACTGGGGGAAAAAAACACTTGTTTGAGAGTCCAATAAACTGTCTAATGTAGCAAGCTTTTCCACCTGTGAAACAGGATCAATAGGATCGATAAATGCCACCTATCATTTTCTTAGTCCTGTTGACTTGGTATCCTCAGCACAGGGAAGCACTACATGTTGTAGGGATAAATGAAGGTGAAGGTAAAGGGTATATAAGCATGTGGATGCCCCTTTTCTCCAGGGCTGTGAGGGGGAACCAAATTTTATCCGGACAAACACACCTCAGAGTTGTGTTACTTCCTCAAAGCACTCACACAGCGTCTTGTTCTTTGTTAATACAGCCCTTAGGTTCTTTGGTGTCACTTTCAAGGGTTTAATAATTTCTGCCCTATCCATAATTATTCATTCATCTTCTCTATGTTTTGCCTTTCTTTTTATACTAGTCATTCCCTTTGCTTAACTTTTCTCTCTGTAATATTAACCTTTTCTGCCATTTCTATCTCCTTGAGTGCACTTTAGTCTTGTTTTTCCCACCGCCAAGAACACCTCTATTTGTCTTCCAGATCCTTCTTGTATACCCTGGGAACAGGCTTTCACTCTGAATACAAAGTGCTTCTGTGATTCTACTCGCCACCCCACCCTTTCCTTTTACCGTTTACTCTGTACGGCTTGCTTCAGCAGCACATCTTTCTTCTGCTTTTGATTGTTGAGTGGTTTATGCCCTATGTGGTTGTATACTATAGTACTCTCAAAATAAAGTATAACAGAAAGAATTCTAATAAGTCTCTTTAAAACCATTAGCATAACTAAAAGTTCAAACCGATTGATTTCTTGGATGAAGACGCACAAAGATGTTTTTACATGATGTTATGTTAATTTAGTATCTGTATTTCTTAGGGTCAAATATTATTTTTGCATTTTTGCTTTACCATTTTCTCCCCTTTTGATAGCTGACTGTACTTAAAAGAAAGAAAACACTTCAAATTCTCAGTTACTGAGTTATTTATAGAACTGATAGGAAGTGTGTTTTTCGGTTTGGTGTGAATATGAATAACAATCTCTCTATGGATATATTTGAAGCAAGATTTCAATCTAATGTTAAAGTGTCGAGCCAAAATTAAGTCAGCTATCAATGAGTGTTTACTGAGTATGTTTTATGGCTCAGAACTGTGCTTGGTCCTAGAGGTAACAGAGGCTTAAGTATAATAGTAACAAACACTTCCTTGTTGCTTTATAATTTACAAAGTTCTTTCCTATACAACATGAGATCGCATCATACACAATTGAACTTACCCAAATTCACTTGTACATTCATGTCCAGAGAGAGCTCAAATGAAGAAGGAGGGTGAGCGGGCAGAACAAAATAACTTATGTAATGGGAGTAATTTCACTCACCATCCACCTCAGGGAGAGTAGGCTCTAGAATGAATGCATCTCAGAAAGGGCAGGAGTTTGGAGAAATGAACTGTTTCCTGTGAGTCTCTGCTTTTACTTTTTACCCTGGGTAAACATTACATTCTTTTTAATTGAGATATAATGGATACATAACATTGTGGAAGTTTAAGGGGTGCAAATGATGACTTGATACACATACATATCGTCAAATGATTACCACACGAAGGTTAGTTATCACCTCACATCATTACCATTTTTTGGTGTGTGTGGTGAGAACATTTAAGATCTACTCTCTTAGCAACTTTCAACTATATAATACAGAATTCTTAACTATAGTTTCCATGCTGCACCTAGATTCCCAGAACTTAATCATCTTATAATTAGAAGTTTGTACCCTTTGACCAACGTTCCACATTTCCCCCATCACTAAGGTCCTGGCAACCACCATTCTGCTCTGTTTCTATGAATTTAGCTTTTTACGATTCTACATATAAATGAGATCATATAATATTTGCCTTTCTCTGACTTATTTTAACTTAGCATAATGCCCTCAAGGTCCATCCATGTTGTTGAAAATGGCAGGGTTTCTATCTTTTTTTATGGCAGGATAATACTCCCTTCGTGTATATATACTGCATTTTCTTGATCTGTTCATTCACTGATGGTCACTTGGGTTGTTTCCATGTGTTGGCCATTGTGAATAACGCTGCAATGAACACAGGAGTGCAGATACTCTTCAAAATAGTGATTTCATTTCCTTCAGATAGACACCCATAAGTGGGATTGCTGGATCACACAGTAGCTCTATTTTTAATTTTTTGAAGAACCTCCATACTGTTTTCCATAATGGCTGTACCAATTTACACTCCCACTGACAGTTCACAAGGTTCCCTTTTCCCCACATCCTTGCTAGCACTTGTTATCTCTTGTCTTTTTGCTAACAGCCATTGTAACAGGTATGAGGTGACGGTCTCTGCTTGCTGCTTATGTCATAAGCATCCTATCATAGGAAGGGTCATTCCTGAGTTTCAAGATTTCTATCTTCTATGGGTCCCCATGCTTAAACCCAAGCTGATCACTTCATCTGATGCTTGACTGAAGAAACAGCTATCTGTTGCAGATAATTTTGAATTCTGTCCTTTAAGGTGAATTTGGGTGATTTTCAATAATATTTTATGATTTCCCTTTCCCTGGTGACTTGAGAATCATTCTTGAGAGGTGGTACCTCAGTACTGTATCTCATGTAAATCTCAGAACAACCACTCAACTCAATTCTCTTCCAATTCCTTTTAAAATTCCCTGAGTTTGCTGACAAAGAAATGTTGGCCTTTTGACTTGGCAAAGCCATTCGGATGTTCTGTAAGGCTTTCTTTACTTTGACAACCCAGGAATTAAGCTCCTCCCACTTTTTTTGAAGCCTCAAAATAAAAGATAAGGTACCTACTTTCCTCCAAGATGTTATAATCCATGTGCTGAACGAAGATGAACACACACGCAGTGATAACACCGGATAACGAATAGGAGTCCCTTCCCATTTGTGAGGGAATATATCCATCTGAGGATATATATAGATCCCCAAAGCTTAGAAAATAAAAATGTTTGATTCCTGGCTTCTTCAGTAGTGGTATTTCCAATGGGCGCCATGTTTTCTCTTCACTCCACTAATTAACTGCTTTTTTGGCATCCAGTAATAATCTACTCTTCAGAGCAATAGCTATAAGAAGCACCGGTTCTGGCGTCAGACCACTTAGGTTCATTTCCCAGTCCCATTCTATACTCACGGTGTTACCTCTGATGCTCTCACCCCTCCGTGACTCAATTTCCTCATTGGTAAATTTGTTACAGATTTTTACAATTTGCTATGATGACAAATTTGTAAAATTTGTAACACAGAGATAATGATTGCACCTTCTTCACCGGGTAGTTAGGGGGACTATCTGATACCGAGCTCAAACATGATGCCTGGCACATACAAGTATTCAGTAAACATTAGTTTGTACCATATGTCTTCTTTTATGAGTAATGTTTACACTCATTAGGAGGATTTCTTTACAACCAACAGAACGCCAAGAGGATTTCTGTTTCCATAGCCATATATCATGGGCCTGGGGCATCATTAGCTTTGACTTTTCACTCTTCACTCAAAACTAATTATTTTTTGTATTGTTTAAGACTTTTCGTCACTTTTCAAATCATCTTCTACACCCTTCACTTCTTTCAATAGCCCAAAAGCCTTGTTTCTTACAGAGGTATTTTCCATAAAGAAACCAAATTCTAAAATCACTTGCTGGGAATACCCAAGTCTGGGCCAAGTGAAGAGCTGGGTGACTCTTCTCCCCCAGACCAACCCATTACACCATCAACAAAATGACAAGGCAGGAAGCGTCACAGACTTTTGGGGTCATGGGGCAATAGACAGTGCTGAAGACTATAGAGCCAAGGATGCTGACATATAGCATAGTTCTGGGCTAGAGCAGTGTGGACACGTGAAAGTCCAGAGAGGACAAAGCACCCTGATCTTCGGTCACTGGATAAGGCTACGTGAACAAAGCAAGACTTGTCCTTGAAGACGGATCAGACACAGGCAGGAAAAGTAGGAGGTGAGCAGGAGCTCCACAAAGGAGGAAAAGCATGAGAAGAAACCTGACACGTCTCTTTGGTGGTAGGGGTATAGGATGGATAGAGTGACCGGTAAGGGAAAGTGACTGTATTGGGGATTGGTGGGAAATAAGTAGGGGTAAAGTAAGATACGAAATCTGGCTGAAAATGTGAGACTGCAGCAGGGGGCAACAGAAATCCTTTAAAAGTTTTTCACCAGCAGAATGGCTTGGTAATATTGGTATTTTGAGACGAGAACACGGAAGAAATACATAGGAAAAATTAAGGAGAAGAAAGACTGCTATATTATATGGTAATGGAACTCACTGCAAATAAAATATCTTGGTCTTTACTTTCATCCTTTTAACAATTCCAACTTCAGGCCTCTGTGAAGCAATTTCTTCTAAAACATTTTTAGTATGATTAGTCATCTTTCCTTACAGTGAATGGAGCTACTTGCCCTAGACTTTTCTCTGACCAACTGGGAAAGGCTGAAGAAACATGGTCTCATCTACTTGGGAGGCAAGAGGTGCTCCTGGATGTGTCTCTGTGAACGGGTAGGACGGGGGCACCGCCTGCCACCCTTAAGCTTCCTACTGGCATGGCTAAGCTGTGATTGCTGCGGCCAGACCCGATGCTATCTCCTCTTAAGCACACTTTATTGTATTTTGTAATATATAATGATTAATGGGCAGTAAAACTAATAACATGGGGGCACACAAAATAAATGAGGTGGCAAATATGAAAAGGAAGTCCCACTTAATGTTGTTGTGAAATCTGACAACGTGCTGGAATTTCCCTATACCTCAGCCCGAGGAGCCCTTGCCAGCAGGAAACAAGGTTACAAGAAGGTGGCATTTCCATTAATAACTTCCCCTCTGGGAAGTCTATGATCAATCTTTCTTGTGCTGAAATTCTTGTCAGATTGTAGTGAAATTTCAGAGTAATGGAGGTACTGCTATATTCCATCTCAGGGAAGCTCATGGAAGAGCGGGAAGAATAGCACAACTTGCCAGCTATCCTGATCTGCCCGTTTTACCTACCCCTGGTATTGACATTCATTTTTTTTCCTACCCAGTATTCACCATTCCTGATGGAATGAGTATCCTGTTTTTTTGGGGGGGGTTGACTATGCTCCCCCCACTTTCACCCAGAAGTGTGCCTATGACCCAGGCATAACTTATCAGTAAATATCATCCCCTGGTTGGTTCAGGGATAGGCTGTTGGTCCACACACAGCTAATTAGAACTAACCCTGGTAGAGTGACCAGGAAAAAGGCATCTTCTTTGCTACCGGGGTTGCTGGGGGGATAAGCCTGGAGCTGCTGATAGCCATCTTGCTTTTCCATGAAAATGAAGTCCAATGAGAGGAACCAGAACTGTGAGAAAGAGCATTGTTGACACCGAGACCCTAGATCCAGCCTTGTCTTTATGTAGATGCTCCTCTGAACTTTTCAGTTGCCTGAGTCAACAAATTATCTTCTTGCAAAAGCCAGTTTGAAATTGGTATTTTCAATTGTCACCTAAAGAGTTGACTTAATACCCTATTCTCTAATGTTTCATCTCTATACCAACCCACCAGTTGTTTCTTCTCAGGTCAGACAGACACTTGAGCAACAGGGAAGGTTGTTCCTTGGCTATAACGGTGAGGAGATCATAAGTACAGAGCTGATCAGAGCAGTTAGAATGGCCCCTCATGTTAGTCTATAAGCGAGCATGTTCTAGTCTGTTACTGGTTGGGTTTTTCAAGAGATAAATTCCCCAACAGAGAAGACTGTATCAAACTGATCTTCTCATCTTGGCCCCTGACTCCTCTGTGAAGAGGGGACCATTTGCCAGATCATTTCTACTAACTGTAGACATACAACTAATTGCTATACACTTCGGAAAAATAGAATGGCTTTTGAAAGCAGAATAAAATGAATTCTTGCTATGGTTAACCAAGGGTTCAAACAACCTATCTGCAGTTGCACTAATTAAATACATTGCTTTGGATTTTATTTTATTTATTTATTTATTTTTTTAAAGATTTTTTATTTTTATTTATTTGAGACAGAGAGAATGAGATACAGAGAGCATGAGAGGGAGGAGGGTCAGAGGGAGAAGCAGACTCCCTGCCGAGCAGGGAGCCCGATGCGGGACTCGACCCCGGGACTCCAGGATCATGACCTGAGCCGAAGGCAGTCGCTTAACCAACTGAGCCACCCAGGCACCCCTTGCTTTGGATTTTAAAGTTATGAATAAACTTAATATCACTCATAAGGGCCTGTTCTTCCCATTGCATTCCCGTGGCTACTCAATAGAGGCCTCACATGTGGGAGAAGATGGAGCTGCCTCACAGGGAGGAGGTGTCTGTTTCTGCAGGAGGGTTTGTGTTGTATGAGTATGTTCCTTTCAAGCTTCTCTTTAATGGAATTTCTAAATAAATGTGAATCCCAAACTTCTCTGTAAAAACCAAGGAAGTGATAGGCTAACAATACACATTTTTAAGTAAGAAGCATTTTTTTTTTTAAGAGAGGGAGAGAGAAAAAGAGAAAAGAGGGCAAGGGTAGGGTGGCAGGGTGAGAGGGAAAGAATTTTTTTTTTTTTTTTTTTTTTTAAGATTTTATTTATTTAAGGGAGAGAGAGGGAGAGAGAACACAAGCAGGGTGAGGGGCAGAGAAGGAAACAGACTCCCTTCTGAGCAGGAAGCCTGATGCGGGGCTCGATCCAGGGATTCCGGGATCATGACTTGAACTGAAGGCAGATGCTTAACCAACTGAGCCACCCAGGCACCCTGAGAGAGAGAATCTTATTAAGCAGGCTCCACGCCCAGCACAGAGCCTGACATGAGGCTCGATCTCATGACCCAGAGATCATGACCTGAGCTGAAATCAAGAGTCAGAGGCTTAACCGACTGAGCCACCCAGGCACCCCTGTAAGAAACACCTTTTATGTGGACGTGGCATTGGAAGACTTGGGGTCCGGCAAGTCATTTACCTTTTCTGGGCTTCATTTCTTTATCAGTAAGAGTGGAATAATGAAAAATATAACACTGATGATGATGAAAACACCAGCAGCAGTTACCTGTCCAGGTACGTTCTGAGTGCCTGGGTGTCTGTACTTAATTATGTGAGGTACATATTATCATTATCCCCATTTGATAGTTGAGGAAATTGAGGCACTGATAAGTTAAATAACATATCTAAATTACCAGTAATGCCAATCTCATGGATTTTTGTTGTGATCAGTTGAAATTACACATGAATGAGAAAGCCATAGGCTGCAACATACTATATATATGTGTGTCATTATGTTGCTACTAATAAAAAAAAAAGGGGGGGGTGTTTTCCTCCACAGCCATTACAGACATTGGACTTAACTGATCACAAGAAAGATACAGAAAGGTATCTCTTTGTGAACATCTGCTTATGGAGAATGAAAATGCAGAATTCAAAGGCATCCCCAAACAAGGTGGAATATGGTAAGATGTAGAGTGGGGGATAGGAGTCGCGGGAGAAAAAGAAGACTCTCAGCTGAAATGGACCTCTGGACAGATTGAGAGATGGTCCTAGAGACAGAGTGGGAAAGAGGGGAGAGCAGAGGCCTGATGAGTGGTGGTAAACCCACCAATTTGTCTACTGTGGAGTGTTCATGTGGGGCGGGAGGCACGCAGAGGTGAAGATGGACAGAGAGGATGGAAAAAGAGCGAAGACCACTCTAGAAGCCAGATGACCAGGTGCCTGATTGATCCCACCAGCAATATGAGACCTCTGAAGTCTGCGACTGTGTCCAAACACAGTCACTCAAATACACATGCTTATTTCTGGGGATGATAACCAAGGCAGGGGCTTTCTAATTGTACCGTGCACTAGGTGGGACTCATTTGCCCCACATGTGTGTGACCTTAGGACCTAAAATTGGGATGGATTGTTTTGCTTTGTTTTGGCTCAACAACAATAACAACAAAGCTGATCTTTATTTAGAACTTACTATGTGGCAGGCTTTGTGCCAAATGCTTGTAATCTTTGGATAGTCCAAGAAAGGGTTATCATCATTAATCGCCTCTTATAGAAGTCAGCCTCCCAGAACAGAAGCCCCAACTCTACCCCAAACATTGCAGAGCCCTATTTCACTTTTGATAGTTAATTATAATTAAAACACAAAAATGTATGGCTTTTCTAAAAAGTATTTATATCAAAAAAGAAAGGACTATTGGGTTCATTGATGATGCTCCCCCACGAAAAAAGAGCTATTTTTGTTCTTCTTTTAATATCAACTTTTGAGCAAACCAAATGTCATGTGTTATTCTCCCTGCCTTGTTCTGGGTAAGAATTTAGAAAGGAGCTGTGATGCATCATGAAATAGTTTTTCCCATCATCTTATGACTGAGTTATTGGCACTAGAAATAGCCATGGGGGGAAAAATAAATGTTTATGATGATTTAAAAGACCAATTATAAACCTTTGCTTTATTCCTTACTCAGCATCCTGCACGGCATGTAAAAACGGCAATGAAAAAAACATACTACATTTGAAATTTTAGCTGAGCAGAATGTCAGTTTTCAGTTACACTTACAGAATAAAAAACATTAGGCTACCATTAACAGTTTCAGAGTAATGGAGGCAAAGTGGGATTGTTTTCTATTATTATTATTACTGCCATTAATGGGTCAGAGCATTCCAAGGGAGAAAAGCTGGGGGCAATCCACACACTTTCAATAGAGCATTAACTCTTTCAGGTCAAAAGGGGGCCCATTCAGTGGACTGCACCAGGCGGTTACTAAATGATACTCTGGTGGCCTTTAAGAATTTATCTCCTGTCGAAAGAGCCTCGCTTACACATTTCTATTTTCTGTATTCGATCCCAACAAATATTCCAGTAAGAGAAAAGGTTAATTTGCAGATAATTATTTAGGGAGAGAGGGAATATTTTTTAAAGCAGAAAAACAAAAACAACCTGTCACAATGCATCAGTCACTGTGCAAATCTGGAAAAGGATAATGAGTCTTGTGAGGTAACAGAATTAAGATGAAAAATTAGAGGTGCAAGATGGAATGATTTTCTTTCACGGGAAGTACCTGGTGAAATAATTTTTTTTCCCATTGTTCATTTCACGTGATTTATATGTGACTAAGTACAGCTAATCCTGTCTCTTTCCAAAAGTTAATGTCAGCGACTAGAATAATCTGCTTTCTTGATTTAATTGCATAGTTTAACCTCTGACATAACCTTTTAATTCACACCATGACAGCCACCCCGGCAGAAAGTTTTTCTAGAAATCTGAGTAACTTCCCCAAGATAACAACTACTTTCCCTTTTGTGGTTATAGAGGGGAATATTCTGCCCCGAGATCATCAAATCCACCACAGCTGCTCCGGCTGTAGACGTGGCTGCCTCATTGCAGGGAGCGGGGACATTTATTGGGATTATCTGGACGTTAAAAGTCATATGCACAACAGTGTCAGTATACTTAACGTTACTGAACCATACACTTAAAGATAGTTAAGATGGTAAGTTTTATGGTATGTATATTTTACTACAATTAAAATGTCTTCTTTAAAGGTGGTTCTTTTTAAAAGCATGGTTACTAAAAAGGGGTAGGATACAGAACATTGATCAGATGATATTTTGGTTAATAAAAGTGTAGTTCCACCTTGATTCAAATAAGGGTGTAGGAAAAAAAAACACACTGTAAACATTTAAATATTTTGCTGCTTGTTTAGTGAATGGAACTAAATTTGGGGAACTGAATTAACAAGAATACTTGACTTCTTAAAATGCTAGGAGAGGGGCACCTGGGTGGCTCAGTAGGTTAAGCGTCTGCCTTTGGGTCAGTTCATGGTCCCGGGGTCCTGGGATCGAGCCCCGCATCGGGCTCCCTGCTCAGTGGGGAGCCTGCTTCTCCCTCTCCCTCTGTCTGCCGCTCTGCCTACTGTGCTCTCACTCTGTCAAATAAATACATAAAATCTTTAAAAAAAAATGCTAGGACAGAAGTCTTTGGCTACAGTAGTATAAGAACTCACACCCTCTGAAGGCTTTGGTTTTAAGTGAAGACCAAACAATGATTCAGGTGGTGTGGAACCAATGGACTGTAGGCAATTTTTAAACTGAAAGGTGGTAAAATTCTGGAGTTATTTTAACACTGATTTGTTTTTTCAAATTATTAAGAAAGTTTCTCCTGTTTTAGCAACTTAAGAATGACAATTTAGGGAAGCAACTTAATTTTAATACCAAGAAATCTAAATATGTCTTGTTTTTCTTATTTAAGTCACTGAAATATTCAGAGGAGACAAATGTTAAGGGTTATGTTCAAGAAGGAGACAAATATTAAGGGTTATGTTCAAAGAGGAGACAAATATTAAAGGTTATGTTCAAAGGCTGAAATGCTGGGACAGAAGTCTCTGGCCACGTAGTACAAGGATTCTTCAGTAGGCTATCATCAGGAGAAGAAAAAAGAGATTAATAAGGTCAACTAACAAACCAAGTCCAAACACATGCCATTTTGGATTAAATTCCTCTGCAAAGAAATATAAAGATGGGAGTGGGATCTCCTCATTCAATATTTCTCTTTGGCTGTAGGCATTTTTATTTGAATTATTTCAGTATGAGTTTTTTCTCTTCGTAGCTTGGATTTTTTTTCCTACAGTGAAATGATAATTCTTTGCTTATATAACCTCACTAATGCTGTATCAGAGTTTTGCTGCATGATCAAATAAAAGGAGGTCTAGAGGTTGAGAAAAGAAAATTTGTTTAAACAAACATCTTGATAATTAGAAAACTGATGGGAAATTCTCTGCTTTTCTACAAAGAAAACCAAAGCTACCGATGTGAGATGTGCATAAGTAAAAGGCTGGAATCCCCACAAGTACAATGTTTCCTTCTGTCCTCAACTCTAAATACAAGGCATTCTCACCCGTGGATACATTTCAGGGCTACATTTGTGTATATTTCCTTCTCTTCTTTTGTATGGAAAATTAGGCCCTTTCAAGTGTATACACCTGGCAGGGAGATGCATTACTGGGCTATTTTAAAATGAAATGGTTTTGATTTGCTGATCAACCCGAAACAGTTCCCCATCCTCAGAGGACAGTCATGGTTCCTTCAAAAAGTTAAGCACTGACATTCTAGAAAAACTCTCCCCTGGATCATGTTCAAATCAGTCGATGATCAGAAGCATATATTTTCTCAGCTTAGGAAGAAAAGTAGATTTCTCGGTTTGTCGTAAATCCAGAGAGGAGGGTTGTACCTGGGACCTTCGGATTTGTCTAAGACTAGTCTCGGGAACTGGCCTCTGGCTCCGTCCTGCTCTTTGGTTGCCTGGTACTCTGTCCCTCTCTTCCAAATAGTGTTCAGGATCTGAGATGCTAAAATAAATGTTTATTTAACGTGATCAACCCAAATCCTTTTCTCTTTCAGCCTGCCCCTACTTTCCTGCACCTGTCTGCTATCGCATCACGGAATGCAATACCCCTGAAATGTTTATGACTTCATTTTATAGCTGCCTTTGCCCCTCCCGACCAGTAGAGCAGCGACTCTAATTTAAGAAGCCCTAAATATTGTTTCCATGGGTGACACAAGAGCATCAGGAATGGTGAAGCTCAACTAATAAAAAGGCTTTCACAGCATTTCAGCCTTTGCTCATAAGTAAAGTTAAAATTTATGGCTTTTAAAATACTGGATCTGGAAGAGGTCAGGTTAAACGGCTGCTCATAATAAAAGGAATCAATACACCACAGCATCTTGAAACAGCCAGCAAACTAAATAAACACTCCATCCAAATCCACTTGGCCCTGAATTAAAAGAACATAAAATACTGTATTTATTTGGTTTGTTCCCCATTCATCAAAAGCTTGCTTCTCTAGTTCTCAACAAATTCCACCCAAGAAAAGTATCAAATGTTTGTTAGCCAAATGGCAATTATAGAACGTGTCAAGGCTTTGGGTAATTAACTAAGTGTTAACTTCATCAGGAAGCACTTGTAGATGAGTTTACTATAAACACACAAATAAGACAAACAGCCTGGCCTAAAAAGACAACAGATTTTCTGATCCTTACTTACAAAACTGACATGGGAATTTGATATCCTCTGAGAACCAAAGCCTCCCTCCAGGAAAAAGAGAAAAGGAAAAAAAAAAAAGTGCCTTTTCAATAGTTCTTTTCTCCCACTCTGAACTCTGAAATTTAACATAGATTTTTGAAAGAAAATTAAACCATTTTAATAAGGAACAAAATCACAAGTCTGAAAATCAAGGGCAATTGTAAATTACATTGGGAAGAGAGAAATTAGTGAATTTGAAAGCAGGGCAAGTAAAGGCTACCCCTTTGATGATTTTTTTTTTCTGCTACAGATTATTCAAGGTACAAAAATACCATCTGCTTTTCTTTGGTGACAAATAGTTTAATAATCTGTTAATGTTATTTTTCTGTTCAAAAGTTCATGCATGGGGAAAAGGAGTATTTTGTCCTAAAGCCATTTTTTTTTCCTCTGGAAGGTATTATATGAAAGCTATTTATGTCAGAGAAAGGTGACGGCTATTCATCCCTTCAGACAGAAGAAATCCTGACACAAAGGGACTCTTTTACCCTTCTCTAATAGCTTATGGTTTAATATTTTAAATGTATTTTTGCTTTTCATGGTTCAGCACAAAGTATGACTCTGGAATGAAAATAAGTGATCACAATTTATAGACATCACAGGTAAAACAGGGATACTTCTTTCTTGGTAGCTTCAGCCCATCTTTAGGCTCCCTGCTGGGAATCATCTTGGATTTCAGAAACCCAGCTTGATGGTCAGAAACACTGGAGGACTTATTTTCCAGCATGTGCTTCTCTGTGGTCTGGATTGACTCTATTAGAAAACAAGAACTGTTCTCAAAATGGGGGTTCGTTTTAGGGAAGTGATGTCCTTCCACTGAAATGGGACTGGCTGAGCCACTGAAGGCTGCCCCCGCCCTCCTCTGAGGGTCCTGCGTACCGTGAAAGGACTCAGCGGCAGCTTTTCAGGGTTTCAGGAGAAGACTCTAAAACTAGACTGAGGTCATTCTCAGGTCCAAGCTTCAAAAACATATAAAAGCAGTGATTTAAGAAGAAATTCACCAAAGGATGGACATCCATTTAGTTTTCCCTTTGGACAATCTGACGTTTTAATAATGCCCTTGTGAAATTATGGCAAGTGTACATATTAAAAAAAAAAAAAGGCAAAAAAAAAAATCTGAAAACAAAACAAAACCGAACCGTAAACATACAGAAGACTCTAACAAGAAAAGATGGTGATAGAGGAAATAATATGAATAGGACAAGTCCTCCATGGGGTGAGTTAACATTAGTGGCGGTGAGAACAGCAAAAACACGGTCCTAGCACACATTATAGAAGCTATGTTGGGAAATCTAAGTGAAACATTTGAAAAAGTGAAGAATTCTGACACGTAGCTTGTATTTAAGGTGGAAGGAGAGAATGCACTGGCAACAAGACCACTTACCTGGCAGTTCTTCTGAAAGGCAATGTGGAATTTCGGGGAAAAGTTAGTATAACTAAAGGAATTGGAGAATGAACACTTTTATAAAGTTCTGTCACCTCCTGAAGTTCAGAATTTAAGTTTCTTAGGGAATTAAATGGTCACCATTTTTCATTCTCACAGTGACAGAGGGCTTACAGAGAAATTAAATTCATTAATTTATTGTGAAAGAGTCGCACCCAGCCTCCCGGGTACCCTGCAGCTGTTTAATTCATTTCTCATTAAGTCCCCGAAGCCTCCCCCATAGCAGTTGACAACAAAACCTTCCATAACATCAAGTCTCCTGTTTCTATTTCCCCTCATTCTCAGGAAATAAAACACGAATCCTCTAACTTTCTCCTTTGTCAACCTCAAAAATGGTCTCTGTCTTGCATCCATCCTGCCTCTTGAGCCTCATGTCCACAAAAGAGTGACCCCTCTCCCCTCTGAGCCTGTCAGCTACCCTGATTCTCTCCATCCATCAGAGTCTATGAATTCCTTCTCTTCACTGAAATCATCTCTTGGGTCTCCCCTATTCAAAAGACCCTGCTGGTCTTCTAACTTCTTTACCCTTCCTCTTCTTTTCATGCCCAGTTGGGCGCACCTGGGGGAGTCGACTTTCCCCTTGGTCCCTGCATCCTCTGCCATCTGGCTTCCAGTTCCAATGCTTCCCCCATGCTCCAAGGTCACCAATTACCTCCTAATTGCCAGAACCAATAAACTTCTCTCCAGCCTTATTCTGTTTGATCTCCCCGCAGCGCTCCATACTCTCCTTAACCCCTTCTGGATGAAACCCTATCCTCCCGCTGCGGCCAGGCGTCCAGGCCCCATGCTACCTGGTTCTTCCCCTGGTATGTCAGTTCCTTGTCAGGCTCCGTTACTGGTGCCCTTTCTTCCCCTTTTCCCCAAACTCGGGCCTGCTCCAAGATTTAACCCTTGGCTCAATGCTGTCTTTATTCACGTTCTCCCTCTGGGCATCTGTTTCCAGGATTTCTGATGACTTGATCAAATTATGCTGCCAGGCTCCCCACTGCTTTTGGGGAGAAAGCTCTAACGCCTTAGGATAGTTTGCAAAGCACTTCATGATCTGTCCCTCCCCCACATCTCACCTGGCCTCTCTTCTCCTCCCTTTGTTCTTCCCCATGTATTCCAACTTGTAGCCATTTTGAACTAACTGCTGCACTTCCGTATTCGAGCTCCCTCGTTTGGGACGTTGCACATGCCCCGCCCCCGTCAGGATCCTCTTCTCTCCTCTCCCACCAGCTCTTCCTCAACCTCACTTCTTTAGACAACACTTCCCCCACGAGGCCTTCCCCAACCACCCTTATGTCAGAAAAGAAAGGACGGAGAAGACAGTGGTCAGCTTCCTCATTTCTGTTCCCATGTCATAACTAGAATTTACTGAGTGCTAAATAAGCACTATTTTAAGCACGATTCAGTTTTCACAAGATTAATCCTCACCTCGACTCTTGAACTGAGGTGCACTTATTACTGTCACTTATATAGGGGGAAACTTAGGCACAGAGAGGTTAGTATCTTATCCAAGGTCACACAGCCAGTAAGCAACAGAGCTGGGATTTGGACTCGAGGACTCTGTCTCCAGGTTCAGTGACCCAGATAACACCATACAGCAGCAGAATTATGCATCACTCTGTACACTGTGTATATATCTGTTTTCCTTATTAAACTCTAAGCTCTTTGAAGACAGGGACAAGTAATGGTCACCTTTGTATCAATGCCTGGCACAGTGGACTCTCAATAATTACTTGTTGTTTGACTAATTAATCAAACCTTCCTGACTGTGGTCTCAAAGATTGCCCCTCTTGATTGCTCACAGCATGGATTCTGATTTCATTGTATCCCTGTTGTTGCAAATATGAGGATCACTCAACTGTGGTAACAGTGACCATGTTTGGAGGTTGTCCTAAATTCTAAAACTCTTCACCTATGAGGCCGATACTATTATTATCCATGGTTTACAGCTGAAGAGGCTGAGACTCAGGATGACACACTGAGCCAGCTGTGGAACCAGGACAAACCCAGGGCTGTCTTCCAGTGACGGTCATGCGGCCAACCGCCAACCCACAGGTCTCCCTACCAGGATGGCAAACTCCCTACCAGTCAGAGCCCTGGGTCTCCTCCTGTCAGAGATTTCACAGAGCCCAGAGGCAGAAGTTGCCGTGCAGATGCTGACTGATAACTGCTACAAGCCACACTCTGGAATCCTCGTGCTGCCCTAGAAAACATACTCCCAATATTCCCAAGAGAAGCCATTTATGTGCTGGAAGGTGCTGCCCCCCCTACCCCCCACACACACCTCACGCCCCCCTCCCGCTCCTTACTGGCAAACCTCTTCTTCCCTCAACTCCTCCCCAGTAATGCTTTGCTGGACTCCTTTGTCTTCTTTCAAATTCTCTCAAAAAGCCTTTTCTTGGTGAAGCTTTCCACCAGGTCTTTCTGTCCTTTCTTTGAACAAGGATGAATAAGAAAAGAGAAAGGAAAATACCACAAATCCTGTATAAACAGTAAAGAACTGGAGGTCTTTGAGATTTAACTACCTTTTCAGAAGGCGTGTTTTCTCTCCAGGTTGTTTGCCAAAGCTCTCCCAGCACCAGACATCCTGCTGGCTCACCACAAAAGGAAGGAATGGTGGCTGGAAGGAAGCTGCTCCATACTCTCCCACCCTGACTTCCACTGCCCTCTGTTTGTTTCGAATGGGACATCCTTACGTCAGCAATTAATGTATGCTACGTGGAGCTTACTGTGTACCTGACACATTTTCAGGAAGAGAACACCTCAACAGGTTCAATGGCTTCCATTCTTGTGTCAAGACTGTGTCTTAACAGATTCCTCAGACTAAAGGATGCAACACTGCCGACGCACCTGAGATTGTTAGCCTCTGGGGCTACCGCTCTCCTAACCATTAAGAGCACGCTTCATTAGTATCTGAACAACTGAACTGATATGAAAAACTCCTTGCTGAACTTTTTCTCTCCTAAGAACATCTCACCGAACTTTTTGTCTATAGCTACTCTCAATTGACAAAATACAGAGTTCAGGATTAAAAACAATGACAACCCCAGATTTTTTTTATATTTTATGAAACCACGATCACCTCTTTAGGGTAATCTAAAGAGGCAGGTGGCTCCTGATTTTTTCGCTGGATCTCTTCAATATTTTGAGATAAGACACATGAACTTGTGTTTCATGGCCTCATTAGAACGTGCTTTTCAGAAACTAATTTCTCTATTCATTATCTTTCTTCTCCCCATACACACTGTTAATTGTATTTTCAGTGCATGGTAAATACAAGGAAGTTTTTGTTCATCTGTGAAACTCAAGAGATTTTTCCTTTCCAATAGGGTACTGAAAACAGCTTAACACTGGGCCTTGGGGTTGATTTGTGATTTTTATATTACCTCTTTATTCACTTCCTTCTCAGACTGCAATCATGCCACAGTTAGCAAGCATTACTCACATTTTTTTTCTCCTGTGTTTAAATGTATATGCAAAAGATACACAGGCAGTTTGAAATTTAGAAGCAAGTGGAGACTAAAAAGAAAAGCCCTCTAAAATAACATGCAGGTCCATGATAAAGGATAACAAAAATTGAAGGAATGATAATGATGGGAACTGCTTTTAAAATATTAAAAGAATATGTAGTGAAATGATATTTCTACAGTTTACCACAGATTGTTTAAATAGTTTAAATTACAGAGTAACATTAAGACAGACATATTAAAGACAACTTGTTGAGAAGCCAACAAGAGAAAATGCTATGGATCATCTGTAAATATGATTTCTAAAGATGACTTAAAAGTTGCCATGATAAATTTTGCATTTGGCAGTAATTGAAGACAAATACTGTACCTAAGAAAAGGTGTGATAGAAAAGTCAAAGGTATATGATCCCTACCTAATTTCAGACAGAAGTTAAGTAGAAATGCTTCTTGCTAAGTCACCACTATAAAAGTATATTATATAAACTAAAGAATATAGGAAAAGGAGAAAAAGGAAAACCAATGTGATATGCCACACATTTGCTTAATAATAAATATTGCAAAGAGTTCTCACTAGATCAGTCTAGTGAGAAGAAGACAGCCAGTTATTTTTCTCAGTAATCTCAAAAGTAATTGCAATATAAGTTTCCGAAAGGGCTTGAAGAATGGAATATCTTCTTCCATATCAGGGAATTAAATCAGTTGGCCAATACTCTTAGACATTTTCTAAGTCTGAAGTTTATAGTATATCATAATCCCAATGTGTTGTCGCAAAAGCATGTAGACATGTTGTCTATTTGCAAGAGAATAAAGAACATAGATACTAAATTCTCTTAAGAGAATTTAATACTTAGGGAAATTAAAGGCAATATTAACTGATGAGGAAAAAATGGCTAAAAGAAAAGAAAACAACAACTCTTTATTTGTCCAAATCTAAATGATCTAAGCTAACGATATGGATAACACAAACCAGGAACCGATCCTCAAATGTGCACTAAAGTGACTGCATACACTCCTGTGGGTGCATGCTGTGCCACCCCTGGGGGGACCATTCACGTGACTCACATGTGGTCTACACCGATAATTCCCTTCCATCCCCGCCAAAGAGCTGTACAACCTGGAGGACTTGTTTGTAACAACAACAAATAAAACACACAGGTAACTCATGAAAGTCACATTTTTTTTCCAAACTACACGTACAAATATTATTTGGTTTGGCTGCAGAATACAGTGGGACTATATACATTGTGAGCTCTGCATGATATATAGCACATAGAAGGAATTTAACAGGTGCTTCTCAAATGAATATATGCTTGATTGAATGAACAAACTGAGTGTCTTCCAAACTGTAAGCCTAAACATTTCCAGTGAGAAAGTGAATTAGGAGTAGTTGGTAAATGCTTAGGCAAATACACTTTAATATTCTTACTCAATACTTCTCGCCTTGATTCATAGCCAGGATCAAGACTGGCCCCAAAGTAGCTGCTCCCTTTTAGATAACTGCTTGTGGGTTTATACCTTTGCTGGAGGAAGAGGAGGTCATGGGAAAGAGACTCTTTACAGAAGCTGACCTGAGTGCAGAGAGGAAACTAACATATGCTTCCACTCAAACCTTGCTTTGCTACAGTGAGAAACAGAGTTAATTAACAAAGTAGTAAAATCTTTCCACTAGGTGACAATGCAGAGAACAAATGGAAAGCCAGATTTTCCAATAATGGGAATTTAGAGAATTCACCCTTTGGTAATTGAGAGTTGATTGTATATATGAATAGTTAGTTGCAACTGTTAAAGTGAAAATTTAGGTTAAGGAAAATCATTGAAGTAATCAACACAATTTAATTTAATATTCACTAAATTCCTGGAATGTATGTGTTAGTTGCTGTTCAGAGAACACTGAACTAGTTAATAGATAATTCTTGGTATCTACATTGCAAAACTGCTTTATTTTCAATGGCTTCAGGCATTTTCAGTTACATTTAGGGGAAAAAAACAATATATAATAAGGAGGACAATTTTTATTTGGTCCACTCATCTGTTTTATGTACAGCTATTTGTTGTCTCTTCAAATCTTTTTCCACCTTCTTCCAAGAAAATCCTGGGGTGCCTGGCAGGCTCAGTCAGCATGCAGCTCTTGATCTTGGGGTTGTGAGTTCAAGCCCCAAAGAGATTACTTAAATAAAATAACATAAATAAAAAGAGATAAATAAATAGATAAATAAATAAATTTTAGAAAAAGAGAAAATCGTAGATTTTGTTTGGAGAATCACTGTACTAGTTAAAAATGTTCATCTCTTCCATCACATATTCTCACAGTTCTGGGTTACCAGGAATGGTTTTGAATAAATAAGATGTAAACAAAGCATCTCAAGTCAGTTTCTGGAAAGCTACTGTTTTCCAGATAAAAGGGGCAGAATCAGCTGTATGTCTTAGGCCTTTTGTCCTTCGTCTATCCTCCTTCTTCCTTCCCAGTACAGGAAGAGGCACCAGCCATCTTGCAAACATGAGGTTGGAAGCCACGTGGTGATGGATGGAGGAGCAAGAAGCCAGGAGAAGGCTGGTGCTTTGATAACTTCTTTGAGCATGTGTACCAACCCTGGCCTGTCTGCTTCTGCCCATCCTGATGCCGGAGAAAAATAAACCCTTTTTCAGAGAAACTACTGCCATCAACGATCTATGACTTGCAGCCAAACACATCGTAACTGCTAAACCAATTGTTCATAAGTATTTAATGGTCCTAATATACAATATACTAAGGTCCACCCATTTTAACACCAGCTATTGGTGCTATTTATTTATGGCAAGTATGGCCTATCAAATACAAATATAATTATGGGGGAAAATAATTATGGGGGAAAATAATTATGGGGATGAGGGGACAGATGATCTGAAATAGGACTATCTAAGGAAATGGATGACAAGGTGGTAAAATATATATTGCAGTACAGAATTCTGAGGAGTCAAATTCAGCAAAAATTTACAAGAATCAAACTTTTTACCTTCATCAGAGAATAAGACAAAATAGAGCATTTTTACTAATCTTATCACAGGAGCTAATATGCTCTTAAAATGTGGCTAATTTATGATAAAATAACTTTAATGTCTGATGCAATGTTTTCTTTTTTAAAAATTGAGATATAACTAACATATATAACATACTAGTTTCAGGTGTACGAAGTAATAATTTGGTATTTGTATATATTGCAAAATGATCACTACGGTAAGTTTCGTTAACATCGATACAATGTTTTCCTTCAAATACAATGTGAGAATATCACTGGAAAGTCGGGAAGGGTGGTTTCCAATCTAGAGTTCCTGGTGTACATTTGGAGGGCCCTTAAGGAAATAGTAGGCAACCCGGGCAAGGATGTGGTGAATTGCTTCCAAATATCAAAATTATGTGTGTGGGCACATATATTATTATTTATAGTTAATAATATAATATTATAGTCGCAGTATATACATATAGTTATTGGCATATTTACTTAAATGCCAATAATGAAAAGTTGAACAATTATTCAATGACTATTACTTGTCAGCGCCTTTTCTTCATGCACGAGATTCCTCAAAAATGGGGAGTATGCAGGTTTCCTGCACTCTCTGCAGCAAATGCTTGACACTAGAGTTTCATATATTCTCAAGTGACTCTGAAGATCCTTGTCTGGAAGCAATCCGATATTTTGCTGAGGCATAAATCTGAATCACTTTGCAGAGAGTGCACCTGGCACAAAGTCCAGGTTCTGAAATCTTTGGGAGGATAAATTTGCTGTGCTTGTCTTTGGATATATAGGAATTCATTTTCTAGATCTGGGTAAGCTCCCAGTGAATGCTGCAACTGCAGTGGGGTGATGTGATATATGATAAAGTTTATTTTATTGGCAGAATTTATTTATTTTTTGTGGCATGGCAGTCCTTGTTGGTTGCTTACCTCATCCCCATTCCCAACCACCTTTTCTTTCCTTGCCTCCAGAGTAGAGGCTAGAAAATTGAATACTTCCAAGGCTTACTGTCAGGGTTGGCGATGAGCCAAGTCTGGGCAATGAGCTATGTGTGGAAGGGGTTGGAGCCTTCGGAAGGAAAGCCTTAGCTTTTACTGGTAAGACAGATAAGGCTAGTAGTATCTTTTCCCTCCTTTTACCTCCTCCTGTTCTCACCATGGGCCTTATAGCCAAAGCTGCCACAAGATGATTAAGAGGGAGAAGCCAAGAGAATCAGAAACACAACCAATCTAATATCCCCTGAACTCTCTCTCTTGTTCACGTCCCTGCTAATAGGGGCCTTGATTAGACTACTCATTATGTCAGAAACATAAACCCTTCTTCTTTATGTTACCAATAGTAGAGTTTCCTGTTACTTCTAGCCTATAACATTCCTAACTGACACAGATAGTATTATGAATTAATTTAGTCCTGTACTGAAAACATTATTGTCTGAAGGGTCTAAAGATGTCCCTTAAAATCATCAGTTATTATTTCCTCTATTTCAGAGAAAAAAAATTACATGTTTTACTGACATTTGTGAATTAGGAGATTGGTGGGGGTATCAGAAGAAATCCCTAGAAAACATTTAGTCTCTGGTACATTCCAGTCGTGGAGAGGCATATAGCTTCCTTTCAGGTAATCCAATTCCCTTGCTTGCTGAACTCCTTCAGATCTTAATTTGTTTTTGCAAGTGAATTTTCTTACTAGGAAAAAAAATATTTCTGACAGCTAAAATGACTATTCCAGTTCAGAGGGAAATTACTAATTATACCTTGTCACAGGGTAATACATTTTTGTTTGTCAGGTATGACTTTGGTTATTGAGAATTAGCGGCCCAGGAGCTCAATTGCCCTGGGGGAACTTTAAAAAAAAAAATCAATGAAATTCCTGAATATAAATTCCTGAACATAAAAGTTCTTAGAAATTCTAACAAGGTGCCAACATTGCTTTCTCTCTCCTTACTCATGAAGCATTACCTGAGAAAGCCCCTGTGGCTTCCTTTATGATGACTGAACGATATTAAAATGGAAGAAAAAAAAAAACACCCTGAAATTAGAAAAAAATTAGAAGTCTACTTAGTTATAAAAAGCTGCCATTATCTTTACAGAATTAAATACCAACAAGTTTTTACTACCAAAATCTAAATGATATTTAAAGACACTCAAGAGACCTTCAATCATTGAGAACTTGACTCTGAGGAATGAGAAAATTATAATAAAATAAATTTCTATTTAGCTAGGAATTTATCTACCCTGTTTATATGAAGTCAAATGCAAAAGTTCTAAAAGTTTTGAGTGATTTATGCATTAAAAATAAAGTGGAGAGTGACTCAGGTTCAAATCTAGACTCTGTCCCTTTCTCTTTGCATTAACATTTCAATTTCCTCATTTATAAAATGGAATAATATCTGCTCTTCCAACCTCGCAGATCTTCTGAAGCTAGGTGATTTATACCTACTTTAATATGGTGAACCACTTGCTTGGAAATTCATACCTGAGCGTATCTTTTACATAAGAATGTTACATTTTCTTCCTTTTGAGAAATTCCAGTCCACAAGTGAGTCATTAGTGAGGTCATTAAAATGATGTGATTTCTTCTTTTACAACTTGTGCTCCAGTCATCATCGTATGAAAAAACTTCACTCACTTCACAATTTTCCCCAAAGAGTCAAAAGGTCTTTTCTTTTGCCAATCTTCTCCTGTTTTTCTCAAAACTATGCATTGTTTTATTTTTTTAACTTAGTTTGGACTAGTCATATATCTCAGAAATAAAATTTTAAAATATTACTTGCAGACCTGTCTTTTCATGTTTTTACTTTTTTTTTTTATCTGCAAATCACTACCTTATAACACCAGTGACATTAGAGTACAAGGCTCTTTCTACCTCATTTCAAATCAAATGTTTCTATGTACTTGAAACTCAATTTTCTTTCTCTTATTTTCCCACTACATTTTTAATTTAAATTAAAAAAAAATTTGTTTTTTTAAGATTTTATTTATTTGCAAGAGAGAGAATGAGAGACAGAGAACATGAGAGGGAGGAGGGTCAGAGGGAGAAGCAGACTCCCTGCTGAGCAGGGAGCCCAAAGTGGGACTCGATCTTGGGACTCCAGGATCATGACCTGAGCCGAAGGCAGTCGCTTAACCAACTGAGCCACCCAGGAGCCCTTCCCACTACATTTTTAACACCTACAAAAGGACATCCACTTAAAAGTGCTGATCAGTAATGCGAATCAATACCGGCTTCTGTGACGATCTTTTACCACAAACCTCAAACAGTTCTTCTCTTCAGTGTTATAAGAGTCAGTGTGATTTCCAGGTTGATGTTAATTTTCCCCCTAACATATTAGAATAAAGTGTTTTCAGGAACCAATTATATGAGCAGACCTTAATCAGTCTGTCTTCATGCTTATTTACTTTTACTAATGCGTGTTCGTCACAAGACATAGTGATGCACAACCTCTAATTTACTTTGTGATCAAATCCCTGATGATCAGCAGTTCCTACTTGGGCACAGTATTAATGAGTTCTTGCAGTTGACTCTAAAACATTTTGGTGTCAGCATTCTTTCTCACTGGAGAAGTCAAGGAGTTGAATGATGGTTATGTTCACTCAGGCTCACTCACTAAAGGCCCTGGGATGAGAGCAGGGCTGCAGTTTAGCCTTAAAAGAGTTTGATTAATAACAGAGTTGGTGCCATATAAAATATGATGGCAGTTTTTTTTTTATTACAGTATTAAGAAAAAACATCCTTCCTCTAGTTTAGAGATTAGATTAGTTATCTTGAATGTTTGAGTTTCTTTATGATGCCCTAAGAATTCTGTCTTCTTAAAACCAAGCCCCAGACTAAAGAACATGCTTAGAATAGCTAGAAACTGAAATTTCAGCTTTTTCATATTTTTATTTACTGTGATTATTTGTCAAAGGTATTTATTCAGTATCCACGCTTCAATCTTCCTTCTCTCTAAATGAAGCCAGCTACTAAATGGGAATCTTTTGCTGTGGGTATAAATTACAATAAGATCAAAGTCACCTCATAGGACTGCAGAATCATTAAAATTAGGGCATGCTATGACATTTGCATGGCATTTCTGCTTCCGAGCTTGCTCTTGCTTTCTCTGCTGCCTGGAATATGCCTTCCCCTCTCCTCTACAGTGATCCAAATCCAACCAATCCTTCAAAGCTCAGGCCAAATCCTTCCTTGATGAATACAGCCCATGCAGTCTTGACCATCTCTAAGCCCTGTTGCCATGTTGTCTGTGTCACACAATCTGGCACTTTCTATTTCAGAGCTTAGTATTTACAAATCACTGTTCTTAATTGTTTCGTATGCATAAGTTTTGCCTTCTCTGAAGAGTCATCTATCTAATCCGATGTTTTACTTCTTTTTTGCATCCTCATGGTATCCCAGGCCATATCAGGACATAGCAAAAACTCAAGAATTACTACTTAATGTTATAATTTGCATGAGTGTATAAATGTTAAAGGAGTTCTGTTATTAGTGTTGGCTGACACGGAAAAATATTTTTGAAATTATAAAAAATATATAAGAAAAAGGGGAACTTAGAATGAATTATAACTTTTGAAAAGCCAAAGTAGGCATTAGTAAAGTTTCAAAGTGAGTTAGATTAGCTTAGATTTTAGTAAAAAACAACCAACCCCCCCAAAAAAAAACCAAAACCAAAAACAAATGAGAAAAATAACTGTAGATATTCTAAATCTTGTGGGAAGAATGTCTTTTCTTCTTTTTCTTTAGTGCCATTAAGATTAAGAATGGCATTCTTTTTGTTGAAAATGCTTTTAATAGCCCCGTTAGCTATTAATAGCCCCGTTGTTTAGACAATTCAACAATAAGCCTGAAAAGTGGCATGTCTCATTGAAAATCACTTCTAGTCCTTCAACCTGACTCTGAAAACCATACATGTGAGATAAGTCTGCAAGGAGAGCACCATAATTGCCCATCTCTTCCTCTTTCCTCAATGATGACTGAAATAGGGCAAGATATTGAAAAGAATACTTTTATTGTCAAAAGAATAAAATCAGTTCAAAAATCTAGGTAAGCTTTTAATCATACTTTTTGAAATTAGAGTGCAGTGAGGGAGACAGGTGAAGGAAGACAGAGGATGGGAAAGAAAATTGCAACAAAAACCATAGTACTCACTAGCATTTCTTGAACAGTTACTGTGTTCTAGGTGCTATGCTAAGTACCTCCCATATATTAACTCTCTCAGTGCTGGATGTTAGCAAATGTGCTTGCAGGGAAACTATCAAGCAGTAAGTTCCTTATGACACCGATAAAGACTCCAACAATTATATTTAGACCAACAATACTGCATGGGATTATGAGCTAAGATTTTAATTCATTCTATTTTATTTATTATATTGGGTTGCCATCTCACTCTTATCCCTCCTTAAAATATCACTACATCTTGAAAGAGATAAAATAGTGTTCACTTATATCTTGTTCTAAATTCAGTGAACTTTCTCTGCCCAGTTAAATAGTTGCCAAATTCCATTTCAGCTGCCAAAATTTATTCTAGAGGTAACTGCATTTTAGTCTTAGATAAACTCTATTTGGTGAGTCTGGGAGACAGTAAATCAATAGGCACTTAATCAAAAATTACTTTTCCTTCCTTGAAATGGAAGTCTAAAAGGCAAATATTCAGATAAGAGCTTTCAAGAATATAGTGCTATAATCTTAGTATAAAAAACATTTTAATTTTTTGGTGTGATGTTTCTAATGAGTCTTCTGATTGATGCCTTGTAGGATGTGTGAGTTACTTGGAATAAAAATCAAAAGGCCTTCTCTCAAGATTTACGTTTTATTTCGTTGGCAAGGTCCCAAATGACAAAAGTCTGTGTGAAGCTTTAGCTGATAGCCTGCTTACCTTAATAAATACGTATCTGGTAGAATTTACTTCTGGAAAATCCAAGGACTTGAATATCTCTTAATTTTCTGTACTAGCACGTGATTTGCACCTACTGTAGTTAATCAATATCCAGTGTTAAAAAGAGCACTGAATATTAATTAAAAAAATAAAAATCTCTCTCTTGTTATCAAGGTTTCCCTAGAAGATATTTTTTCTCCTTTTTTGAGAATGAAACAATGAAAAGTGACATCTACATAACTCTACTGCATTGAATATCTCTTCAGTGAAATCTCAGTATGTCAGTGGCAATACTGAAAATGATGTATCAAAAAGCATCTGAGATTGCACCCTAATCTGCACATATTAGACATTATCCCATTGGTAGACAGAAAAGTAAAGTCATATTTACATGAGCACATCCAAAACTCAACGAAGAAAAAGCTGCAGAACCCTTCACATTAATTTCAAAAGTAAATATTCCAGATTGTTACTAACATTTAGAGACTGATTATCAGATTTTCACTCTTGAAAGTGCATCTATTCTGTGCACCACCCCAGTCTTCCCCAAAGGCCACATGTAAGCAGGCATGTTACACTCATTCCATGGCAGTCTTTTGTCTAAGACTAAAAATATGTAAAATAGTAATTTATCTTCGAGTAAGTCATTGGTGCTGTCTCCACCCAGTTTCAAGGTTGATATATTTTTGTGCTGCTTGTTCTGAGGACAGCAAAATTTAGAGCAATTTTTGTGAAAACTTTAGCATTAACACCAGCAAACACAAGCATAAAGAGGAGGCAAACTAAAATACATGATTCTACATGTGTGTAATATGAATTACTATTTTATAATAGATAGAATAAAGTCACTCTTTGCAAACCTGTACTCTTATGTATGTGTGTAAAAAAAATATTTCCAAATAATAAGAAAATCTGCTTGTTTATCACTGAAGATGAAACTGGAAAAAATAGAAAAAGCAGTATATTTATATCACTAACTACTTTAGGAAGAACGTATCATTATTCATTCAAATTTATTTTTACTAAGTGGAAATATGTGCGTAAGCTGACTTTTGTCAGTTGATCAAAAAAAGAGACAACTATGTAATATGATATATAATTGCATTTTCAAAGAAAATACAGAGCTATATTGGCAAAATCAGTACAAACTCCATTGCAAGATGACTTCTATCCCACTAATATTTAAAAACTTGAACAAAGATTTCATTTATGTGTTTAGGATCCTTTGTGAATATAAACATGTAAATTGATTTAACTTGGTATTGCATTTGTAACTGCTTGGAATTTTGCATTTCCACACAGCTGCTAATTTTCAGAGAAAAATCTTAGTCATTTCAGGCCACTGAACACGATAATAGCAAAAATGAGATTGATCATTAACTCTAGTAACTGCCTTTGCTTTCATTTTAGCGTTTTAGTTAACCAAAGGAATTAATGGCTCCTAACTCTTTTAAAGAATTATTACTTAATGTAATCTGTGCAATCTTGTGAACAAATCCAAGATTCACTATCACCTCTATGCAGATGACTTCTAAATCTACATTGTTAACCTTGACCTCTCTCTAAAGTTCCAGACTCATGTTTTCAAATACCTCTTCCTCATAATTTGACCTTTCGTCAGGGAGGTTTTGGGTACCTCCATCTCTTGTCCCCAAATACAAGAAATTCTCAAGTCCTATATACCCCATCTCTGCAACATCTTCATAATTCTTTTATTGATTCTATCCTATTCTCTCTAACAATCTTCTTCAATCTCTCATTGCTGCTTATCTAAAATAATTTAGTAGTCTAGCTGATCCTTTGCTTGTGCTTAAACACTGCTGTTCCTGGGGTCCAGAAATTTTATATAGTCTATACAGACCCTTTGTTGGATATATATTTTTCAAATATTTTCCAAGCTGTGGCTTGCATTTTCATTCCTCAACAGCATCTTTTGAACAGAAGACATATCTCATTTTGATAAAGTCTAATCTGATAAAGTCTAATTTGATTTTTTTCTTTTATACTTCATGGTTTTTGTGTCTTAGAAAAAATTCTGCTTAATCCACTATCACTAAAATGTCTTCTATTTTTTTCTAGAAGTTTTATAGTTTTAGCTCTCACATTTAGCTCTACGAACCATTCTGAATTTCTATGTAGTGTAAAGTAATAGATGGGAGTTCTTTTCTCTCTCTCTCTCTCTCTCTCTTTTTTTTTTCTATTTTGCATGTGGTTATCTAGTTGTTTCACACTAAAGGCTTCGAAAAAGGAAAATGACATGGGCCGATATTTATTTTAACGTGACTACTCTATCTGCTAATTAAATGATAAAGTGAAACTCCTTAGCAAGGGAAAAAAAGCCTCCAGGACATCTGCACTTACTATTATCCACTGCTTTTGCTTAGAGCCCCCTTCCTTCATTATCCCCTGCTTCCATTATACTCCCACTGTTCCCACCCCACCATTTCTTTTTCACCTTGATTATTCCTCCTTGGATTAAAGGGAAAAGCCAATGATGATGGATAATATGAAGATGGAAGAGACAGAACCATTAATTGATTGAAGAAGGAAGAAGAAATAGTTGGGGATAATTCAGAACACAAGTGACAGATTAGCTTACGAGACGGAATGATACATCTTCTCCTCTGATATCCACCTCTTTTTCTTCATTTGTTTTCGCTACTGATAATTTCCTCTGATCCGAAAGCATTCCTTCTCAGCAGCTGGATGGTAACCCCGGGCCTCAACTTAGCCCTACGTTGCCTTTTGGTAGCATTCTATAGTTTCCAGAATCTTACATTTTTACAATTTCAAAAGAAGCCCTAGTGGATGATATTCTCTGAAATGAACTGATTACTCCAATAAGTATCTGCATATAGAAGTCAAATTTTTAAGGAAAATTATTTGTCAGCACTTGAGAAATCAATACAATGTAAAGCAATAAATGGGCCACTCCAAGTTGTCCCTCCTTACAGGTGTTGCTGTAGTCATTTCAAATGACAAGTAAGTTCCCTAACAATAGAGGTTGGGATTCTTCTTGTGATGTAGTCTTACTACATAGTACTTAATATGCCTTCTATGACTGTAAGGCATTCATTGCATTTTAACTTACTGAAAACAATTCACAAGAAAACAGTTGTACCATGCCCTTTTAACACTCAGGTAACAACTTTATGACCAGACGAGAAGGAACTTCCTCCTTCTTACGCTTTGGAAGATGATTTCTAAACTGCCCCCTCTGCCATAGCCATATGCTCTGAAATGCAAGCTAGAGGGGCAGGTGTATAATCTGGGAAATGATCCAAATTCATGACCTCTTAGGAGCCAAGGGTATTGTGTGTACCATGCCAGCCTGCATGCCATGCCCAGAAATTCTAATTCATAGAAACAAAGTATGAAAAGGTACAGAGAAAGAAGAAGAAAAATAAAAAGTCAGCCGCTATAGGGCAAGTAACACATCATCTGTTTTTCAAAAGCTGACCAACCTAGTACTTTTATTCCAGAGAATGAATAGGGTTTCCTTGATCCTTGTGGCTCCAAGAGCAAATAAAGCTCTTCCGTAATATGACTGAGCTGACTTCATCCAGATTCTCATGTCATTCCCTTGGCCAATCTCATCACCTACACTATGGCAACATGAGTCTTACGTAACTGATAAGTTACATAAAAATTCTGTGAAAGTATCAGAATTTCTGGTCTTCAGAAAGAAGAAAAAACAAAGAGCATTTGGTGCAAAAAAGGAGAACATATAGGAGGACAGCTTTTGTTAGAATGAACAGGGCTGGTTTTGATTTGTTTTAGTACCTAGAGGACCTATCAAACCACCTTCTATGTACTACTCTGTGGGTGTGGTCATGACAAGGAATTCCATCTAAAGGGCATTCCAGAGGTTCAGAAAGAATTCTGAATTAGAATTAGTATCTGATCCATGGATCATGTAGGCAGTGACAACAGATTGCCAGATAAGCCTCTTCTTCCCCACTTTATGGCAGCGTACATTATAATCTGATAAAAGCTCCTTTGTGAACCCTGTTTTATTTCTTCCTAGAACAATGAATCATTATAAGAATCTCTAGACAGAGTAATAAACCATAGCTTGTAACTACAAATATAACCAGAACTTTTTATTATGTGGTTTCTTATTGAAGGGAATTTTCCATTTCAAACTTCTCGGCATATTATGGATATCATCCCCCAATTTATTCCTATGGTATGTGGCTTTCCATATATTTCTAAGGAATATTTTAAGTTGGTTTGTCAAAAGTAATCCAGACCTAGTGAAATAAAACCATATCTGGCTTAATGTATGTTCCAACCTGCATTGGACCCACTGGTTAATTTGAATTCAGCCATTAAAAAAAACCAAACATTCATTTATTCTTTCATTCAGCAAACAATTAGACTCTAGACTTCTGCTTCCAGTAATGTATCAATTCCCAAAATTCTGATGATAAAAATACAAATAGATCTTAGATAAATTAAAACAAATATACATCTAAATGCATTGTTGAACTCACAGGAAATTAAGGGAAATCCTTAAGCAAAGCCTTTCAACAAACAAAAAATAACGAATAAAAAACCAAGAGTGAATGATGCTATGTAACCAAATTTGCAAGTTGAAACCTCCCTTCAAGTAAATGCTGATACTAGGAATCTGAAGCATGGGGAGGTAGGATGATGGTGATACCTTAGAGGATATGGGAGAAAGAGTCAAATGTAGGAGAGTTAAACAGTGATTCCCAAAAGGACCTACAACCTTGATAGAAGAGTGAGCTGAATAAGCTCATACCCTCAATACACTTCCCTCAGCAAAGGGAATCCAAGAAAATCTGCCTTTACTCTGACTTAAATAAGAAAAACAGCAGTTTAAAAAGTCACCATTCTCTTTAAGAATTTACAACCACAGGGCTGTCCCCTTATAGGTATGAAATGAAATTTATTTGCTCCCAATTAATTAAGCTGTCAGCCAAGAAATTATATGACAGTGGTCCTAGGTTAGTAGTACTCTAGTGCCCCAAAAGAAGCAAATCTAAATCTTCTCTAGAGAAAAGCACATGCAAATCAGACTCCTCAAGACCCTCACACATTCAATCCAACCAAATATGACATCCCAAACAGAAATGACCAAATTCATAAAAAAGAAAGTCACCATGAATGAGAGTCAGCAGAAACATGAAAGAAAGATACCAAGATACCAAGTTGGAATTAGAAGATAGGTCTGTAAAAAGCACCTACAATCAAGCGCAGAATCAGGGAGATAAAAAAATATGAAGTTGTGTGTAAGAAACATGGCTGAAGAGTAAAGTCTAAGATACATCTTGTTAGAGTTCCACAAGGAGAAAACAGAATAGAGAATAGGCATATTAACAGACACAATTTCCCAGAAGTGATGGAAAACATTAATATGCAGCCATAGGAGACACACCATCTACCAAGAAGGATAATACAAAGAAATGGATAGCAAAACCTAGACAGTAGAGAACATCAGAGACAAAGAGAATTTAAAAGTATGCAGAGAGAAAAGACTGATCACGGGTAAAGAGATGTCAATTAGACCCATGGCTGACTTTTCACAGGAGAAGCCAAACGACAGTCGAACAACATCGTCAGTGCGACACCAGCCTAATATTGTATACCTAACGTGAACAGTTGTCGAGAACAAGACATCCTCTTTGACAAACAACAGAGTGTAATCAGTAGACCATCATTAAAGGAATATCTTACAGGCATACTTCAGAAAGAAGACAAAAGACCCTAGAAGGAAGGTCTGAGATACAAGGAAGAACAGTAAGAAAAGAAACTGGTAAATGTATGGGTCAGTTTGAACAAGTATTAAATACGTAGAACATTTAAATTAATAGGTAACCTGTGGGATCAATAACTAAGAAATAAAATGGAAAATATATAGAAATTGGGAGAAGGTGAGGAGTGCTAAAGTGTTCTAAGTTCCTTGTATTGTTTAGGAAAAGAATTTAGTGTGGATTAATTTTATATTTTGTTAAGTATGCATGATAAAAAGGTTTGCCTTTTTGCCTTATGATTGCCAATTCAATATAAGAAAAAAGTGGGATGATAAGAACAAAAAAAAAACAGGAATTCATCCTCAGAGGATAAGAAAGAAGAAAAAGAGACATTAAGAAGTGGCTTAAATATAAAAATAAGATGATAAACATAATCTAAATACACCAGTAATCTTAATAAATGTAAATGTGCTAAACTCCCATCACAATTCAGACGGCCAGAACATAAGAACAAAATCCAGCTATTTGTTAGGACAATACATGTGCATAAAGAACATGGGAATTTAACAGTAAAAATAGGCAAAAGACATATCAAAAGAAAGACTAAGCAAACACTGAGTAAAGGACACCTGCTCCATACCAGACAGCTCTTGGACTGAGGTTCAGGGTCTCTGTCCTTGTAAAGCTTACATTCTAGGGGGAAGGGAGATAGGAGATTACACACACACACACACACACGTACACTCTTACTACAGACTGTAATAAGTGTTATTAGGAAATAAACAGAGTAAGCAATAGAAACTGACTTATTTTCTACTTTAGATGGGGTGGTCAGGGAAGGTACGTTTGAGGAAACAACATTTGACCTGAGAACTGAATAAGAAAAAACCAACCACATGAAGTGGAGGGAGATCATTCTGAGCAGAGGAAATACATGTGCAAAGGGCCTGGAGAGAGAGCAGTTTGGCCTGCTCCGGAGATAGAAGGCAGGCAACACAAGCCAAGTGTCCAGAAGGAGGAGGAAGCATGGGTATGAGGTCAGGCCAGGCAGAGGAAGATAGGCTTTGGGGATCATGGTAAGAAATCTGGATTATTTTCAATGAATGATGAGAAGCCACTGAGGATTTTAAGCATTTGAGGGACATGATTTGATTCATGTTTTCCAAAGACCCCTTTGGCTCCTGTGGGGAGAGCAGAACTGTAGAGAGGGCAGAAGAGCGTGGGTCGGTGAGGAGGCTCCTGAAGGTATGAGGTAATGGTGGCTTGGGTGAGGGCGGGAAGTAAAGCTTTGGGATATATTCCTATGGGTCTAACCTGATTTTCTCCTGTATTAAAGAAAAGCATAAAGGCAAGGCTAACTCTGCATTTGGTAAGACTTTTCCAGACTCACAAGGAAGGGCACTACTGTATCTCTTACATTCTTGGTTTCTTTCTTTGATAAGATGGCTTGCTGGAGGAATATTTGAAAATATAATTCAAGTTTAACTTGATTAAGAGTTACCACGGTAAGAAATAGTGGAAGCTTTGGGCATTTATTTTGCTGAAAAAGCCAGTGTTCAACTGGAATTGGAGGTGTTTGCATACGGACAGGAAATGGGGCCCAGACTGTGCGTATCACATAGTCTAAGGACATCAGAGTGGAGATACTTTTCTTAAACTAAGATTTTTTGAGCTTTGCAAACAAGCATGCTGATGGAAACTGCAGAATGCTGATGGAAACATAGCATCGATCAGTGTTTCCCATACTTTAGCAATTGGTGTCACTGCTCCATAATATTTTGCCATGTTCACCTATCATTTTACATTGCCTTACCAAGAGTTTTCAAAATCTCATAGTTTTTATGTAAAAATTTTATTTAAAAAACATGCAGCACTACCATAAATGGAAAAACTGTTTTACTAGTACATTCTCATATAGATACATACTTTTAAAAAAAATAAGAAGTACCTGCCCATATAAATCATTACCAGAGTTCAGGGATGACTGCGTCATTACACTAGCCAAAAGGAGAATTTTCTCTGGGGTCTGTCAGTATAGCACATAAGAAGCCTCCATCACCAGTTTGACACCAGTATTTCTAAATGCCTCCAACAACCCCCTGATGGCATATCATGATATTTTACAAAACTATCTGCTTTTTCTTCCCCTCTTTTTTTGCAGTTGTGCTTTGCCTGCTTTAAAAAGGCATACACCCTTTTTTGGTTGTTTTGTTTTTTAACTGACTGGTTAATAAAAGGGTTTTTGTTCAAAAGGCAACTTTGAACAGCTTTGTTGTATTTGATGGGGTGGAATTGGTAAGCTGTTTTGTGTGGGTGTGTGGTTTCTAATTATCAATAGAGTGGGAATGAATTTGCATTTGCTTATTTTAGCAAGGAGAAGTAATCTAGGTTGCTTACAGTTTTTAATTTTTACGTATTCATCATTAGTCCTTTTATTATAATTCTGCTTTTATTGGACAGAGTTGGGGCACCGTGAACTTTTAAAAAAGACCCTTTTCTGTATATGGCATTGTGTGGGTGCCTTACTGAATGAATTACAAGGACTAAGTTTCTACCATCTAGGATACCAAAACTTGAAGGGGGGTTAAAACTCCCTAAGTACGTTTTTCACTGGCACTTTCTCCAGCAACCTACAAATGAGGTGTCTCATGGATAAGCCCCTCTCCATTCCTGTCACCCTGAAATATTTCTGGGCCTCAAGCAGGTTCCCAGCATGACTCAGGGATTCAGCCTCATCTCTCCTTCCCAGAAAGCATCCCTTGTCCTGTACTTCTTCTGTACACACTCGGTGACAGTCCCCATGCTCAATCCTCCCATTTGTACAACATTGCCATTAGTAGACTCAGCATGTGAAGGTTTACAATGTTTAAAAATGTTTTTATTTTTTAAATCCATAAGTTATTCACTACCCAATTTGTACATAAACTTAGTCTCAATGTAAAAATTCAGATACTGTAGCTAAAGCAGAAGTCTCCCTTGTCCCTCAATCTCTATCTTCTTCCTCTCAGTAAAGGTAAGTTCTGTTACCTTTTCTATGTATTTGCATTCATATGTGAGAACCTGGAATTTTTGCTGTTCACATTCCTATCGCTGCTACCTAGCTGTAAGCACCTTAGTGGCAGAATCTGTGTTCGATACAACTTTGTATCTGCAGTACCTGGCGCGGTGTCTGGCACATGGCAGGTGTTCATTAAATACTGGTTTGGTAAATGACTTATCCTTGCTTACTCCCCCTTATGGGCTAGATAATCAAGTTCTGCTTATATATGAAAAGGTGGGCCGTGGGATTCTCAATACTGTAAGGGAGACACACAACTGCTGATTAAAGGAGATTGATAACAACCTGCGGGAGACCTTGGGGGCTGACCAGCTAGCTATAGGACAGAAGTGTGAGTTAAGCCAAGAAAGGCTGAGGGAAGTTAAATAGTATAAAAGCAGAGCCTAGAAGACACTGAAGTTACCCAAGGTTAGCTCCCAGAAGGGACCCTTGCCTGAGGGTGGTGGGGAAGGCTCCTCAGGACAGAGTTCAGATGGGGCTCTGAGGTGTGAAAGAGCGAGACATAGTCTGATGACAAAAGTGAGTAGATCTTGGGGCACCTGGGTGGCTCAGTCGGTTCAGTATCTGACACTTGATTTTGCCTCAGGTCATTATCTCAAGGTTGTGAGATTGAGCCCCAGCATGGAGACTGCTGAAGATTCTCCCTCGCCCTCTGCCTCTCCCCCACCCTCCAAAAAATAATAATAGTAAGAAAGAGTGAGTAGCTCTGTGAGTGGGGAACATGTGTGGTGAGGCGAGTGGGGTGGGGTGGCGGGTGATGGTGGCAAGAGCCAAGCCTGGAAGGGCAGGCCATGAGAAGGTGATGGGAGGGAATAGTATGACCTGTTAAAGAGGTTGAAATCTATTCCTGGCCATAGAGCCTAAATACAGGAACAAATGAGCGTTTCCTAGGTAGGCAATACCCTGCTTGAAATACACGTCTTTTAATGCTTCCCTTCCTCACCTGCATAAGACAGTATTCATTTGTGAAACTCAAATGTGTATACACATAAACATACACACATAAGTCACCTAATTTAAAGTAGTACCGACATTATCAAGCCAATATATCCTAAATGTTTCTCACCATTAGTTGACAATTTATCAGATACTAAAGATAAAATTTAGGCTTTGGTATACATTACTCAACATAGATTAGGTAGTGTATCATGTAGGAGCTCGTCTTTAAATTCCCCAGGTTGGGTTTTAAACCTGTCCTTCCAATATCCTCACTGGCTGATTTTTAGCAAGAAAACTGAAGAATTAAAATCACTGCTGGAATGAGTAGCCATTCAGTTAACACTGGCAGGAAGATTTTGCACAAAAGTTGAAAACCCCTCTGGGTCACTGGAGTCAGAGAGTCTCAGTCTTTTCCTCCACAATAAATTTACACATAAAATCCCTTCCTTAGAAGAGTGATCTTAAATTCTAGGTCTCAATGTAGACTTTTCTAAAATAATTATGCAGGACTGAGCCTTCTAGCTCTTTCCAACTGTCCTCTTCATGAGGGGCTGCTATTAGTTAAAGCTAGTAAGCACAGAGTCCAGTGTTTTGATTGCTATGGTTTCCTTGCAAAAAGTTAACTGAAGACATCCTAAAGCTGAATATAAAGAGGACAGAATTCATGCTCATATTGTAGGTTAAAATGTATAGTTGCTATGTTTTCAAGAATGTGGTTTGTTTTTGCCCATGGTACATCAAATTCATACAGTAATATTCTGATCCTGGTGGCATTTTACTGTACTTTTCATGTGACTTGCTGTGTTTTGTGGCTCCTGCTCTCACTGTTCCTCTCTGGTTGCACAGCTGATCCAAAGCTGGGCACAGACAGCTTGGCCCATAGTGCAGTGCTGATGTCAAACATTCACTTTGTGTTTCTCAACCATCATGTAATCAGCTAATAACGTTTTTCAGCGCAGATGTTCATTCTAGCATTTAGAAACACTATTAGAACTGTCAGTTCCAAACCACTGTTTCTAAATGTACAAGACACATATTCCCCACGGATGGGGAAGTTTGAGAGTTCAGCCACATTTGAAGGATTTGACATATTTAGAAATATGCTCTTCTCTTTATAAAATTACTTTTCACTTGTTCAAACAATTCAAAACATTTTAGAAACTATAAATTGTCTAAATCAACACATACTTAAACATACTAAGTTTTATCTCCAAAGACAGGCTGTCATATTCTGGATAATGAGAGAAACAGGGTAACAAAGAATTTTGTTACTGCGAAGTTTGTAATGCAAATATGGATATATAAGGGCAAAGGGAAAAATACATACCGAAATATACCACATCAACAAATACCTGCTGGAGCTCAGAATAATTTGTCCTGTACATTTATATTTATAGGAAAAAGAACTAGAACACCATAATAAAAGTAAGAGTATAATAAATAGCAACTATATATAAACACAGATTTTGTGAAAGTCTGTATAAACTTGGGATGCAATATGAAATTTTGTATATAGAAGCTTATTCAATCCTGGTGGGGTTCAGTGTCAGAAGCTTAAAGGACAAATGACTAGTCTTGTGCCAAATTACTCTGAAATTACGCTGAATTTGGGGAAATTCTGAGGATTTTAATGATACTTTAGGTTATGAAATCAGGCAAAACTGGTAGCAATGATGTTGGAATTCACAAAGCAACAGACTGCTGAAATAAGTTAGCAGATCTGAGCCTCGGTTCTGTCATTGACTAGCTGGGCCTTTGGTGGGGGTGACTTTCCCTCTCTGGGCCTCAGTCTACTCTTTAAAAAAAGAGTATATATCCTAGAGATATATACTGCTCCACTTAGTCCTAACATTCTCTAATCCCACCACAAATAGAGAATTGAAAATATAACTGCAAGAGATAAACAGCATTTTAGCTCAGAGAAAAGCTGCAGGTCCTCTGCAACCCAACTCTTGACTGTAGTGTGTGTGTGCATGTGTAAGTGTAAATATCTTTCTTCATAGTTTTCCATTCAATTTTGCCTCAATGACTTCAACAGATTTCAACATAGGTTACCTACTATCTATAGTGTTTCTTATAGTTCTTGGCCAGCTATGACCAATCCTGTAATGCCACCAAGTAGACTTGGACACCATCAAGATGAGACCATTAACATCCTTAATTTCTCACCCCTATTACCTACAAATTTATCTACGCCACATGCGTAACTGCCACTTTCCCTACAACCTTGGCTCATCCTCTTCAAGGCCAACTGCTATAACGCTACAGTCTTAATCCTATGCCTTTAACAACTCCCTCTTTCCCCTTTCTTCATTCTCTCACAAACATCTCTTTCCTCTCAGTTTATAAACATGGTTCAGTGTTTCTCACTGATAACATAAAGTAGAGCAATAAAAACAACTTCACTTCTCTAGATATATCTCTTTTCTTTCTCTTAATATTAAACTTCTAGATAGATCACCTTTCCACCCCCATTCCTCCTCAGGCCACATCATTTTTTTTCTGCTCTCCTGTCTGCCAATACTCACGCTGCTGAAGTGATAACTAATGGCCATCTCTCAATTTCCAAACCTAGTGAAACTTGGGCATCTTCTCAAAACTTCTGTAACCTTGGGACCATTTCCTCCTGGAAATTTTCATCTTCTCAGTCTTCAGAGATATGATCTCTTACAGGAAATAATTCATCCAGGTCACCGTTGAGTCTAAACTGGCCCAAGCCTTTTTCTCTAGTCACTGAAGAGTGAAGAATAATCTAGACAACCACAGAGCTATGGAAATAAACCAGACCCATCACCCCTGCCATCCTCAGTCATTTCCCAAGAGGTAGAACCCCTGGTCATCTATTGCCCTCTGGGCTGCCGCTCTACACCACTCTGGCCATATTCCCATGTGACCACTCTCCTGCTTTCCCCTATATCCCAGACTCCTCCACTTGTCTTCTTTGAGTCCCCACTATCCTTCCATGGTTGACAAGATGCTGTTCATTTTTGACCTCTTCTCTAAAAATTTCCCTGCCTTTTAGCCTTAATTGAAGTCTACCTCTCCACTAAGAAATCTACTTCCCCTGCCCTCTCATTCTTATCCATATCACGCAGGTCAGGGCTGGGAGGGGGTTCAGTGGCCTCTTTACTTCTCACTTCGGCTTTCAAGCACAATGCTCATCTAGTCACATATAAAATCCCTACTCCTTCTCAGCTCATGCCATCCGGCCACACTTCCCTCTACTCCTGCCTCTCATTCCCCTCTGCTACCCTCACTGTCATGTGACTTAATACTCCATGGCTCTGACACACAGCTTATGGGTCCTTCCTATCTACCCTGTTTCCATCTTATCACTCTTGTTATCAAAAGTACTTTCCTAAGGAAATCACTGTTCCAAGGAGAATTAGAGACATGTATAAAACCTGGACCTAAACTGTATATTGGAGCTAAGCCCAGCCAAACACTTCTGAGATCAGCAAATCCCTGCCTATGTGAAGATATGTGATCAAGAAATAAATGTTTGCTGTTGATTTTGTTATGCATCATAGGTGTAGCAATAGCTGACTGATAGACTGAGAATCAAATTGGATCTTCTTCCTCACTCACCCACTAAGTTTAATTAAAAAAAAAAAACAACCTCCAAGCTTTATTTCCTAAGTATGTTTTACTTTTTTTTCCATTTCCATTGTGATTCACTTGAATTTATGCCCACATCATCTCTTATCTGGACTACTGCAACGGTCTTTTAACTGTTCTCCTTGATTTTTTGTTTTTGTCCTTCAAGTCAGCACAGCCAACAGAGTAATGGTACTACCTGGCTAATCCGCTCCTTTAATCCTCATGATTTAATCTCCTGTCTACTGGCTCAACCTGGTATCTGTTACTGTCCACTTTCATTTGTGCCACACTGAATTGCTTATAGTTTCAGGAACATACCATGATGTTTCAAGTTGTCATAACTTTCCATATGCCTGAAATGTGTTAGCTCGTTGACCTTTTTTATTTCTTAAACTTCTATTTATCTTTCAGATCCTGCTCTGGAAACATTTCCTTTCTGAAATATGACAGCCATCCCCCAATTCCAAGCAGAATTAAGCAATATTTCCTCTGTGAGATTTCTGCACTGTACTCTTTAGCATAAAGGTACCAAACCAATATTTAATTAGGCATTTATATGACTTTCTCCCCTACCATTTCAAAAAATTTTTCTAAGACAGAGACCATGTCTTATGTCACTTTGTACCTTCAGACCTTGATATAACACCTGTCACAGAGTGGGCATTTAATAAACATAAGTGGAACTAAAATAATTAATTTTGAAATTTGATTTGTAAGAACATGTAGACTCTATTGACTCATGAAATTCAGAGATGCACACACCTGCACCATATTTGAGTAGCAAAGAATTGAATCACATTTCTAAAAAGACTGATGTATTTGTTTCTAATTCAATTTGATTCATTGAATTTTAGAGACCAGAGTATTCAGTAACCTTTTACAACATAGGAAATACTATGTTTTATAATCTGCTTTATAATCAAGTTTGTATAGGAAGAAGCCTATACATATTGCTATTTTTTTAAATAACATCCTGAATCCTATGGAAATGTAAATCAAGCTGGAGGACGTGAGAATGTATATATTTCTTGTGTCTAAAGCTGTATTTTATCCAACATAACAAGTGACAAAAGCTTAGAAAGTACCTAATAAGGATTTTTGTCCAAACATATAACCATATAGTGTTACCTTAACCAACTGATGAGAAAAGAAACAGCGTTTAAGTCCACTACCCACTAACTCCAAGATTTAGTTCCTCATCCACAGTAACAATAAAAAGCCAGGAAAAATCCAATTCAGACTCATAAAAAACGACTATAGTTGGTGCTCCAAATTTTAAATGCATACTCAACAAAATTTGTGAAATGTCATTTAATAGCACATTGCTCTTGTATTAAAGTAATTATCTGATCACCTTATGCTTTTAAGAGATCTATTTCTTTGGAAAGATCTAGAGATTTCTTTGGCCACACTCAAACATTCTAAATATAAAGTTCACACACAATGCATTTAGAACAGAATGTAAGATCTGCCAAGTTAGCAACTTACATATTAAACTTTCAGCCTTTGCCATAAGGATACACATCACATGCACATTTGCTGTAATTTATACATAATACATGCACATCACATACATATTTTCTCTCTTATACATCTCTTAACTTGGCTCACATTTTCATATAACTATATACACACATGCATACATACATGCAGGGAAACAAAGTCAAGAATGATCGGATTAGATGTCCCTCTCATGCTCATTGAGTTACAATCGTTTGCTAGAGAAATTATACTTATGGTGTTCCTTATTCAGTCAGAGGTTGCAAAAGGTAAGAATTTATGGGATATTTTGATATCTGTATCATGCCTTCCAACTAGAATTGTATTCTTCTCAGTCCCTGGGACTGAAGTGTTAGGCACATGCTGGTGGAAAACGAATTGGCCAAAGCACAGGCTTTACCATACAGTATCTGGGTTCATAATCTCACCCACACTAGGTACCAGCTAAGAGAACATGTATTTAAATGCCCTGAGCTTCAGCCTCCTTACCAGTAAAATGTGTTAAGAGATCCACACACTTAGTGGCTGCAAGGCACCTATACAGAGCTATCTCCCTAGACTGTTAATGAATATTTGCTCATTAATTGATAAACTTATCTCAGAAAAGGGTCCGGACTTACTGCCAACCATTACTTTTACAGACTCGCCTGTTTTACAGCTATATAGACAGGTGTTTGAGAATGTAAGAAATTAAAATAGAAATAGGAAAGCTTTTTAGTCCATTTTGCTAATTAATATGTCAGAGCTCATAAAGAAGAACTCATCGGCTTTCTTCAGTACTGCATCATCTTAAAGAGCTGGGTCAGCAAAGATCTCTGCAGACAGTCAATACATATTAAAACAGTCCCAAGCAGTAAATCAAAACAAAAAATTTAAGGTATAGTAAAAAAGTAAAATTTATAAGTCCTTTCTGACTAAAATGTGGAGGAGCATTAAACTATTAGTTTAGGTGTCAGCTCAGTATGTAGGGGGAAAAAAAGAAATGATTTCTTCTTAGATATAATTTATGAGTCTGTATAATCAAAATTAAAGCATAATTTAAAAAAAAAGCTATGCCAAATTTGATGTCATTTTCTTTGGATTCTAATGTTCCCTCAGGATACTGAAATCATTAAAAATTGGTTTTGTTGCTTAAAATATATATTTTGCTGGAGTTTTTTCAACCTCCTGCGTTTACTAAGATTTGGATTTTGTCAGAATTTTGTCAATTAACAAGATAAGGAAAGGCATATTTTTGATTTTTAAGGCTCTCTGAAACTTTTTAAGGCTTAAGAAACTTCCTTTCTTAAAGGAACCAATTAAAAGGTATTTTTGTTCTTAACCTCTCTGGGTAGGTCTCAAACATTCCAGAGACATTGATACCTCTCAAACAGGGAGGAGGACACTGCAAGATTGACAAGAGAACATCCTGCCTGCTTCCCAGCTAAGGTATGAGATGCTATGCACTCAGGGGAACCCCTGAGGTAGGTTGTTATTAAAATCTCAAGAATACTGAACTGATTCCAGAAGGGGTAAGGGGACACTACAATTTATGCCAACAATATTAGAAAGATTTATCTTACCTGAGCCTTTGATTTGATCTAGGCTTTGAAGAATCAACCATTTAAAGATCAAGCCAAGGAAAGGGTGCCAAAAATATTGTCACAAATTTGGGAGGTACCCAAGCCAGACCAACAGATGGAACTTGGCATGAAATGGCTCTCTACACACTAAGCTGACTCAGAAGAAACTTTAACTCAGATGAATTTATTAAAATGTTGAATATCATCCTAAATAAGATGGATGATAGATTCAGGTCAGCACATACAATTTAATTTAACTTCCTGATGGTCTTGGATGGTATGAAAGCTGCCCATATTTCTATAATTAAAAAGAGACAGAGGGAGATACTCTTCCTTTTTAGCAAAAGATTTATCACCTTTTTACCTAAATATTCTGAAGGAAAGATTTGGGGAAGGGAAAGGTAAAACGAAAAGACACTGAATGATTTCTTTTAACATTGGCGAGACAAGCATGATCATGGACCATTAGACATTATAGTCCAGCTAGTAACTTGCTTAGTGGTCACAGATGTAGCAGATTGAGACTACGGTTATATAGATTAGGTGAATTTTCAAGCTGATTTGTGTAACTGAAAGATGTTACCAGAAGCAAAAGGACCCTTAATCCTCTTTTACCATCGCGGCCCCCTCCTTAGAAACTGCTCTGCCTAAGTGCCGCACATGTTGCATGTTACGTGAGTGATGAGTTTTTTGAGGATCATTATAATTCAAGATAAATCTTCCAAAAGAAATAAATATAAAAAATGGGGGAGGGTATGTTCTTGGAATATATAAATTTATAACCTTAGTTGTAAATTCTTCTTTAATGCTGCTTTGTATTTTCTCAGGATGGTCTCTACAGTTTTAGAGTGATCTCACATTATTAATAGAACTCTAGAGTGTAGAGTTTTAGGTAATTGGTTAGCCCTCTTGATTGGGTTTTCTCAAATGCCATTTTTGCTCCAGAGTGAGCAAAGTTCTGGTTGTTTTCAGCATTTGCACTGATTCCACAGATGACCAGTGAAAAGCTCAATGACACTGTGATAGTGTATACGAGGACTCCGAAATGTAAAATGGTGAATGTTGTACTAGCAGTTCATTAGGAACCAGAAATCTTTAAAACACCTGATTGATTGATTGATTGATTGATTTTTTAAAGATTTTATTTATTTATTTGACAGAGAGAGACACAGTGAGAGAGGGAACACAAGCAGGGGGAGCGGGAGAGGGAGAAGCAGGCTCCCCGCAGAGCAGGGAGCCCGATGTGGGGCTCGATTCCAGGACCCTGGGATCATGACCTGAGCCGAAGGCAGTCGCTTAACCGACTGAGCCACCCAGGCGCCCTAGAACGCCTGATATATTTAAGCAGCATGGTTCATATGATATAAAAATTAACCTATCTGACAGGTTTAAAATTATGCCATTTTTGTCATTTTTTTTCAATTTGGAAATTATTTCAAGTTTTGTACTTAGGGTAATTCTTTTTTACTGTGTTTTTATTTTATTTTATTTTTTTAATATGGAACGCTTCACGAATTTGCGTGTCATCCTTGCGCAGGGGCCATGCTAATCTTCTCTGTCTCGTTCCAATTTTAGTATATGTGCTGCCAAAGCGAGCACTCTTTTTTACTGTGGTTTATATCACACTACATAAAAGCCTATCATTCAACTTAGTAAAATACGGTAGTGATATACAAAGGTAATAATGTCCTCATTTAAAAAGAGTGCCAATAACTTTTAGTCACTGGTTGATAGAAACTTGTTTGGAAATGAAGATCAGAATAAGATTTGATTTTCTGGAAAAAAGTCAGAAAGTTCATTTGCTCATTTTCAAAAACCATATTGATAAACAGTCTTAAAAACTGCATTTTTTTTTTTTTTACCTTGAAGCCCATCCCAGTACATAAAAAGGCTTTAACCTTCAAGTGTTAATCTGTGTAACAGAACTAACAATAAGCAGTACCATTTAGGATGCACTGAAGATGAAAACAACATAGGCAATCCTTGGGGCTCCTTGGTCACGAGAACTTCCTTTTCAGATTCCTAAAAATATTTCCAGTTGTAGAGAATGTAATGGACAAGGATGATGGGGAAAAGCAGCACTCTGCAGTTTATCACTCTCAGAGAAATCTTTTCCTTCACCGTGATCTAACCTCTTAGGCTCTTTATTAGGAGCAGCAGAAAAGAAAAAAAATCTAAGAGTTGTGAACCAGCCCTTCCCTGCTGTTATCACAAGAGAATCTGGAGAAAGAGGAAAAGAAAAAAACCCCATAATCTTGCCCAGGAACACGATGGAAGTAATGAGGCATCAAGGCCACTTACTGCCGGAGACATAATTAGCACATAAACACAGGAGACACTTGGTGACAGGAAAGACTTTCTTTGTTTCAGAAACAGAGGATGTCAACAAATTGTAACTCTTCTGTTATTTGAAGTGGCAAGCCTAAGAGTAAAATGGATATTCTTCCCCAAATAATACACCTGTAGAGGAAAGGGATCCCTGTAGTATTTGTAAGCTGGGTAACTCTTAAGTGTTTTCAACTAATGTGAAAAAAGCAACAGTGAAGGGCAAAGGGTGAGAAGCAAACCACTTGGCAACGAAGGAAAAGCTTGGATTTTCGACTGGAAGGGATCTCCCACATAACAGAGAAAGACCCAGGAAATGCACAGAGATCCTTGTGGACTTCCTGGAGAACCTCGAGGAATGAGGGAGCTCATTCGTCAGTCTAAAGAAAGACAATTCGGCCATCTTGGGTGTGATCCTCTTTGATGACAAGCAAAATAACTATTCCTTTTTTAAGGAGAAATGATCACATTTTTCTTGTTCTGGAGCTCTTTGTTCTGCCACTGTAATGTGAAAGTCATCATGGAAAAGAGTTTCAAACTTTCTTGGATTTTCCTTATAATTTTTTTTTTTTTTTAAAGATTTTATTTATTTATTTGAGACAGAGAGAATGAGATACAGAGAGCATGAGAGGGAGGAGGGTCAGAGGGAGAAGCAGACTCCCCGCCGAGCAGGGAGCCCGATACGGGACTCGATCCCGGGACTCCAGGATCATGACCTGAGCCGAAGGCAGTCGCTTAACCAACTGAGCCACCCAGGCGCCCTGGATTTTCCTTATAATTTTTTTTGTTGTTTTAAGTGTTCAGCTGGCAAACAGGTTTAAGATTTTTGGTTTCATAATTATTACTTTTTGGAAACCTTTATCCTTTCCTCTCAAACATTTTGAGTCAGCATACATTATGCCACCACACACAGCCAAGCAATAATTCATCTTTGTGGAAGTCAGAGACATCTCATGTATTAATTAGCAAGCCTTTCAGTGACTAGTGGATGGAAATAGGTTCCAACTGCTACTCAAACACAGCCAGCAATTTCCAGGAAGGAGAATATAAAGTCAGTTACAAGGAGTTTCTTACCCGATTTGTGAGCAGCCAATGAGTGGACTTTGCTTTCATCTGGCACTGAGAAGAAATAAAAGAGACAAGGATCAGGCCTGCTTGTAAATCAGCCATTCTTTGAACAATAAATTGAAACAGATTCATAAGAAGTTAAATCTTTTACTGGAAAAAAATTGAGAAAAAAATGTTCCCTGGCCTACCTGGGGTGCCTCATTTCCTTTGGTAGGTATTTTAAAGGCAGCTATGTATATATACATATATATATATGTGTATATATATATATATACACATATATATATATGTATATATTTCTTGTATATACATACACACATTAGATCGTCTATGAATATAATTTTATTTTCTTTTGATTTTCAGTACTTTCAGCTCTGTTAATTGGGCTATTGTTTTCATGCTTACAAAAGGAGAAATTAAACTCATGGGCCCAGAAATGTATAATATATAATGAAACTTTATGAGTGTAATAGCTATATATATATACTCAAGGACTGGACTTCTATATCTGGAGTAAAAGGGAACAGATTTACAATCTCTCTTGAAAAAAAATTAAATACATAAAACATGAAACAGTGGCAATCAAGGGATTAGACATTAGGCAGCAGAGACGGAAAGCAAGTGAGTTGAATCCTATAACTGCTCTAGCTTATTGTCTGGAGAAAGTTTCCAGATTGTGGTATAGGGACGGAAACAGAGCAGAGCCTGGTGACATCCCAGCCTGAGCACATGGACCTAGATGTCCAGGGAAGCCAAGGCAGATGACATTTGCAGGCAGAGAACCAGAGAGGAAAGACTTAATCCAGAACTCTTGCTGAGATCTGCCGAGGATCTCCTTATGTATTCAGTTGAATATACTGATGATCACACACATGTGAGGAAACTACCCAAGACCTGGGAAAGAACCACCCAAAAATATAATGGGAAGAGTGTCTGAAGTTCACACAGGGCTGAGAATAGTGCCTAGTCCTAATAGCCAGAGTAAAGATTCATAATTCAGGACCATGAAGAAGAAGATGAAGAACCATGCTTCAGTAGTGAAAAAAAAAATTAACCCTAGATTAACACGGCTCTGATGAAATAAATTTTTGAAAGACACAAGTTACCAAAACTTATGTAGGAAGAAACAGATAATTGGAATGACCCTATAGTTTTTGTTGTTGTTGCTGTTTTTAATGCATTTGTAGTTAAAACTTTCCCACACACAAAAAAACTCTAGACCCAGATGGCTTCACTGGTGAATTCTACCACACATTTAAGGAAGAAATCACACCAATTCTCAGAAATTCTTTCAGTAAATTCAGAGAAGGGAGTATTTCCCAACTTGTTCTATGAGGCTGGTATGATGCTGATACCAATACTAGGCAATGACATTACATGAAAGCTATTACCCAATATCTCTCAAAAACATAGATGCGACGTTCTTAATCCTTAAGCTGTCTGCATGGATTATCACTTTAATATCCAACAATAGCTGTTCATTATTTGCTATGTGCCATTGGCTATGTTAGTCTATAAAAATCTGGTGCTCAAGAATTGAGCAATGTGAAGTGAATTTTGCTGACAAAGAAGACCTCTTCCATTTTTCCTAACACTAGAGGGCTCAGAGGAGTATGCCCCTCCTTCCTTTGCCTACAGCATTCAGTCATATTTCACCAACCCAGTTATTATATACAGATCTCTCCACTCCCACTATACCTCCTTTTCTAAGCTATTTCTTTATTTTCTAGACAACAACACTACTTGTCTGTGATTCTTCTAGTATTTTATTAACTTCTTAAAAATCCTATCAGAATTTTCTTCATATTTCTAGTTGGATATGTCAGTCCATACTCATCAGGCTCCAATTGTGGGCCAAATTCTGGCTTTTTCAGGTCTAAAAAAATTTACAGTAGAATCTACAGTATAAATAGAAAAGTACTGGAAAACAATGATGATGATTTAAAAATAATAACACTAGTGGCTAAAACTTGTATTGTGTAGGTTCTGTCCTATGTACTTTATAGCTAATAATTCACTTAATCCTCACGATGACCTATAAAAATAGGTATTATTATTATTATCTTTACTATACAGATAAAGAAACTGAAGCATACCTCCAACGTGGAGGATCCAGACTTAAACCTTGCAGTCTTAACCACTCTACTATAGTTGTGATAAGTCATAGAAGAATTTGTTATATTCTTTGAATCATCAGTTGCATGAATAGAAGAAAACACTTGACAAATACTTATATGTTAGAAAACTATTATCCTTTTTATTTGAATATGTTATTAATAGAAGTCTTTCTGTGGTGATAAATATCAACAAGTGTTAGCTATAATTTTGTTTAACATGTTTGGAAATTTAGCATTCTAATGAGTTTAAGCTAAAATATTCATCCCCATTTCACAAATGAGAAATCATTTGAGTTCAAATCCTGACTTGAAAACTTACTAGACATATGCAATTTATTTGAACTCCCTGAGCCTCAATCTCATCATATATACAATGAGGATAATATTGCTTCCTCCATAGGCTTGTAGTGAAGATTACATGTGTAAATTTATGCACAGTACTTATAAGATCATATAGTAAGTGCTTAATAAATACAGACTACAATCATCATTATTAATAGGAACCTAAATAGAAAGGCAGAATAACATGATAGTTAATAATGAGATAGATATGAGTTGAACGTCAGCTTTACCAGGCAAGTTACTAAGTTGTTTTCAACCTTAGTTTTCTTGTGTGAAAAATTTAGATAAAAACACCCCACAAGGAGTGCCAGGTACATAGTTCTCAATAAATGAAAACTTTTGAAAAATGAAAACTGTGAGAATGGTAAAGGTTGTGCATTTGATGATGGTGGTGGTGTTTATTTCACTTCCTGGAATTATAAAGGAACAGAGGGAGAAAACACTTGAGAGAATACAATGCCTTCAGACAGGTACTTTGAATTGTTATCACATGGATAATCCTACACCCACAGCAGGTTTTACCTCTCAGTTTACCTGTCTCCTAGTTCATTTTGTAGTGGAAGAAAAGCAAAGGAAATACAGCATTCAGACTGTATGGTCTTATTATGTGGTTATTCTGAAAAAGGGATTCATACAAATATTTTGTTATTTTGCATTTGTCTTTTTTCTGTGACGGACATAAGTTATCCCATTAAATCTAAGCCAATTTAAGTACTGCCAACTCCTCAACCATATTAGGTTAAACATGGTACTTCCTTAACTTTTTGACTGCACACTCTCTATTATTCTTAGTGGGAATACTTACCATTATTTTAATTGACAATTTGAAATTCTTTAGAGCACTATTTCAAAAAACAGTATAAAAAATCCAAATGGGTGATAGGCATAAAAATTAGGGGTCTTTCTCCAAAATATTCAGTGACACAGATGTCTATCTTTAGAAGATAAATGAATAAACATAATGGAAAAGAGAGGGGACTGTAATGACTTAATTAATAGAATACACTTTATTTAAAAGGTTAAACTGGGAACAATCATCTTTTATGCACATGCTTAGTGCTGGGAACTGATTTAAATAAGAGTAGCAAATGAGAAAATGAGGTAAAATTACACACACTACCACCACTTTTTAAAAAATGACAAGTGTTATAATTAATACTCAACTTCCTTTATAACTCAGATTACCTTTGAGCTACTCTAAGGTTATCTCTTGGGGCTGGAGCTTAAGTCTACTCATTTCACTGCATAATATTTGGATAGCACAGCGACTGGAATAGTAGCAGTAGGAATATGACAGTTGTGTCATTTCAAACTAAAACCTTATTTACAAGAGATTGAAAAATGAGTGAGCTGGGTGTTGTTAAGGTCTTCCATTCTAAAATGGTGAGGCACCAAAAGCATCTAGTCAGAGAGTGTTGATGGATCAAAAGTCAAAGTTTCTTGTTCTGGTTCTGATGACGGATTCCTTTTTCTTTTGTTCGTTCGTTCTTTTTTTTAAGTTTCCAGAGCCTATTATATTCCCTTTCTTATCCTTCAGTTTTACCCAAGGACGGGTACTACTTGTTCTTGATTACTTAAAGGGATATTACAGTAATCAAAGCATTATCAGTGAAATGTTGAAACCTTCTGAAGATGAAATTCATGGACATTTTTATTGTAACTGTTATTAAATACTTAGAGAGCACTGTGGACTTACTCTTCTTATCTCTGAATTTATTTAGATAATGGGATTTCTATACTAAGCTCATGCTTCTTGGCCTTCAACTCAAGATTGATGGACAGTGATTTAATTCTTGTAAAGTGCTTCATAAGGAGGACGCTCTTTGGTTTGGATGTTTGTTAATTCCCTGATGCATCCTCTGGTTCAGGAAGACTTGCTTGGGAAACAGCAGCCTGATGGCCTCTGTTTCTAGCTGTCTTTGCTGTAGCCCTTTGAAGCTAATTAGAACTGCTCAACACTTATGTCACCTTTTTTAAAACTGTGGATAAACACAGTGTCTTATGATTTAATCTCAACCAGGAGCATTGTTAGTTGAGAGAAACTATAAACCAAGAAAATATGGGGAGAAAAATCTGTGAAAAAGATGGCACTCTGAGAGCTTATTAGCAGCAAACATTAAAGTGCTTATAATACATACATTGGATTCCCAATAGGATACATTTATACTAGTATAGTGATCACTTAAAATATTTTATTCTTTTGTCAAGCCTTCTCATACACTTCAAATGCATTCTCACTGGGGGAAAACAATTCTCTTGCTTATTGATAGCATTTGATACACATTCTATAACATAAGTGACTATTAGGGACTGCACTTGCTTAATAAAAATTTGCAGAACAGTGGCAGATTTGGTGAGTTAATGGGCCCCATATGCTCTACTTAAGTTGACAGAAGACTGTATATTGCTAACATGCACAAATCTCTTCAGATAAAAATTGCCATCAGCTACTGTTACTCTTGAGAATGCCAACACTATGTCATGAATGGGAACATGCAAATGTGTTCAGATTCCCACTACTTCCTGTTGAGATACTTTGTGCAAAGCATCCCTCTAAAATATGATGCAATGCTTGTCTTTTACATACAGAGCTCTGTTTCATTTAATTTTTACTTCCATATCTTTAACATAATAGAGATTGCAGTTTTGAAGGTGATGCTTGGTGCAATAAAAATCTATCTTCTAATGAGGCCATAAATAGCTCTCTTTGGATAGTTTGCTAGGAAACTAAATATCAAGTAATTCCTTGATGATTAATAAACTTCTTTCCAAGAGCTGTCCCTTCAGAACCTAAAAAAAATTGATGTAGTTGCCAATATTAAGAATCAATTTTCTTCTCTTTTAGTAGATCAATGTCTGTACCACAGATTGATTTCCAGAATTTCTAAGAAATACAAACCGATTTCAAGTTGTAAATTAAGTTCTCTTCTCAGTAACCATGAACTCTCACTGCATTAATTTATAGTGTTTTCTTACATCAATGACTATTTGGCATACTGTTTCTCCTTGGGGAGACATTTTGAGTTTTCAGCACTATGAATACTTAAGTGTGGAAAAATTTGTCCATCTCTTGAAGCAAACAAACAACAAAACACAAAATTAAACAAACAAGATGAGGCTTTTGCTGAAAAGAGGGTTAGGGAATTAGTACAAGATGATGATGCAAATGTTTATTTCACCATTTCTCTTAGCAAGCTTCCCCTGAAGCACCATGCTCATCTCTGGGTATGCTGCTACTTGGACAATAAGGTAATTGGAGCTCAACAGCTGAAGTTTTCTCCTAATATTATAGGGTATCCTCCAGCCATGGTGCCACGGGATAAAAATGAGGGACCCATGCCCTCATAGTTATCCATCTAGCACATGTTCACAACTTTTCAGGGATCTCTTTAGAACTCCCTTTCTTCATGAATCTTAGGAGATCTTAAATCTAAAGTTAGGAAAATCCAACACTTTTCATATGTTTTTACACTATTGTCTTGATCTCATTAAAGAACATTGGAAAAACCAAATCATTCCTTCATAAATTTATTAAGTCATTTGTTTTGAATCCATGCAATAAATACTGTCTTTCTCAAAAGAATCAGATACTTAAAGCTGGGGGGTTTAATGAGGAGAGGCAAATAAATAATACATTGATACAATATAATGCAATAACTAGTATAATAAAGGAAGAAGGATAAGCTTTAGGAATACAGTAGAAGGTTAGACAGACATGAAGATCCACAAAAATAGAGGTTTTAAGTGGCTGAATATTGGAACCAATTAGTCTGTTTGACAACTTTCAGCACCTGGGGCATCTTTTGTCATCATGGTTAGGGAGTAGCATGAAAAGAGTTGAAGAGCTCAAGGTTTGATGTCAAAGGGACCTGGACTGTGACACTAATTACATGCGTGGCTATGGACTAATTACTTAGTCTTTTTGAAGCTTACTGAACTCATTTGTAAAATGCAGATACTGCCCCTTACTTCCATCATGGGGCAACTCAGAGCATGGCAAAAACTCATCATGGAATCTAGCAGGGACAGGTGCTCACAAATGGATTCTGATTGTCTTTTACACACCACTAGGTTTGTAACAGGTTCTCTGCACTCCAGCACAGAAGAAGTATATTTCTGAGCAGGCTATGCAACTTCATGCCTCGGTACAATATACAAGTAGCACATACAATTCCTTCTGAATCGTAATGAAAATTCATTCATTCTCCTACTCTGCAAATATGTTTTAGATTCCATTTAAATGTCACTTTCTCCAAATCATCTTCTCAGGCCTCCAGGCTGAGCTTAGGGACCAAAATTTGTAAACTTCTCAATTATTTGTGTATGAGTCTGTTGTACATTAAAATATGAACACCTTAAGGAAGGTATTTGTCTTGTTTCTCCTTGTTAGCCTAGAATCATGCTTAGCATGTCTTACTCATTAATGTTTGTGGAGTGAATGGAAGCAGAATATGTAAGAATAAACAAAGCAGCAATCTGAATATGTCCCTTTACCATAGGGTTCTAGACTAATGAATGGGACATATGTTTATTGAGCTATGTATATGGTTATATGAATGTTGAAACACACATGTCTATAAACCTAGTAAAATTCTTTGCAGACATGTTCCTGGCAAGGAAGGGGTAGAAAAAGGTGACCGGAGTCCGACTGTGGGATACGTCTGGATAAAAAACAAAACATGTTAGAAATGTTTGGAGGGGCGCCTGGGTGGCTCAGTTGGTTAAGCGACTGCCTTCGGCTCAGGTCATGATCCTGGAGTCCCGGGACTGAGTCCCGCATCGGGCTCCCTGCTCGGCAGGGAGTCTGCTTCTCCCTCTGACCCTCCTCCCTCTCATGCTCTCTGTCTCTCATTCTCCCTGTCTCAAATAAATAAATAAAATCTTTAAAAAAAAAAAAAAAGAAATGTTTGGAAAAAATATCAATTCACTTATAAGTGGTGAACTGTAGAAAAAAATAGAGTTGATAGATTAGTTATACCTTATTGTCCTTCTCTAATCAATGAGTTATATGGAACTGACCACTGGGGTTTTAGTGCTTCTATATTTAGATTTTGGCTTGCTGGAATTAATCACTAATCTCACTGCTGTTCTTCACATGGTAATGACACTTAAACAAGCAGTTCATTCTGTTTATAGAAAATATCACGTTATTGGGGCGCCTGGGTGGCTCAGTCGTTAAGCATCTGCCTTCGGCTCGGGTCATGGTCCCGGGGTCCTGGGATCGAGTCCCACATCGGGCTCCCTCCTCGGGGGGAAGCCTGCTTCTCCCTCTCCCACTCCCGCTGCTTGTGTTCCTGCTCTCGCTATCTCTGTCTCTGTCAAATAAATAAATAAAATCTTTAAAAAAAAAAAAAGAAAGAAAATATCACGTTACATTTCCAAAAAACCCGAAATGCTTGGTACAGAGGATACTCTTTTCAATACACAAATGTGATGAGTTTCCAAAGCTGCAAAGAGAGTAAATAGAAAATAGAGGTCTTTCTGTTACATGACAATTTCAGAAACAAAAACTCCCACTAGAATTAAAAGTTGCTTTTATTAAATATTGCATTAAAATATCCATATGTGTGAGATATAAAGGACAATAAAATAGCGTGTTTCAGCTACTAGGTTGAAGAATTTTATTTTACCTTTGAAACACATGGGTGTTTCATTCCAATCTTATTCCCTTTCCTCCTTACTCAAAGGTAACTACAGTCTTGAATTTTGCATTTTATCATTTTCTTCCTTTTCTTCATAATTCTACCACAAATATGTTGCCAAACAATATTCTTCAATTTTTTTTCTTTCATTAAATGATATTGGATTCTTTCAAATAACTTTTTCTGTATCTACTGATGTGATCATACATTTGTGTTTTAGTCTCTTAATATGTGACTTACGTTGATTTCAAATGTTAGCCCAAACTTGCATTCCTAAAATAAACCCCACTTGATCATGATCTTTTTTTATACATTGTTGGGTTCAATTTGCTCAACTTTATAACATAATTTTGTATCAATTCATGAAGGATATCAAGTTAAAGTTTTGTTTTGTTTTGTTTTGTTTTGGTTTTGGTTTTGGTTGGTTTCTAATGTCCTTGTCTGGTTTTCATATTATAGTAATGCCAGCTTCATAGAATGAGTTGGGGAAGTATTCTGTCCTCTTTATTTATCTGGAAGTGTTTCTGTAGAATTCATATTATTTCCTCCTACTAACGCTTAGTAGAATGCACCAGGAAACCCATCTGGACCTAAAGATTTCTTTGTAGGAAAGCATTTAACTATAATTCAATTTCTTTAATAGCTATAGGAATACTCAGACTATTTCTTCTTGCATGTGTTTGATAGTCTGTCTCCCTCCCTCAAGTAATTTGAAATTTCATTTCATGTTAGTTGTCAAGAATGTTATTCATAATAGTGCTTTAATATTCTTTTATTATCTGTAGAATCCATAGTGATGTCCCTTCTCTCAATCCTGATAATGTTCACATATCTTATTTTATCCTGATTGGTCTTGGTATTGAGGCACCATTTTTCTTGACCTTCTTAGAAACTAGACCTGGGTTTCACTGATTTTCTCAAAACATTCTTCCAGTTCATTGATTTCTACTCTTTTAAGATATCCTTTCTTAAGCTTAATTTGGGTTGAATTACTCTACTTTTTCTATTTTCTTAAAGTGAAAACTGAGGTTATTGATTTGAGACCTTTCTCCTTTTTCCATATAGTTTGGTTCTATAAATTATCCTCTTAGTGGCATCCCACAATTTTTTTTATTGTTGCACAAATCCTAATACACAGTGTTTTCATTTTCATTCAATTCAAATATTTTTTATGTTTTCTCTTAGTTTTTTTTTCTTGATCCAAGTATTTGTAGATTTTCCAGGTTTATTTCTGTTTTTGAAATTTTAATTCCACCATAATGAAAGAATATATATTGTATGACCTGAATCCTTTTAACATTTTTGAGACTTATTCTTGGATTTGGGTTTCTAGCTTTCATTAAACTTGGGAAAATTTTGGCAGTTATTTCTTCATATATTTTTCTCTGGTCTCCCTTTTCTCTCATTTGGGGACTCCAATTACATGTACCTCAGGCCACCTTGAAGTTGTCCCTTAGTTCACAGTTCACTATTCATTTCTATGTGTCTTTTCTCTGTTTTACTATTGCTATGCCTTTTTTTTTCTGCAACGTCTAATCTGCTGTTAATTCCATCCAGTGTATTTTTCATTTCAGATGTTAAACTTTTTGTTTCCAGATGATTTTTTAGTATCTTCCACACCTCTACTTAACATGTCCAATTTTCCTCCAGGTTTTTGAATGCATGGAATACAGTCATAATATTTTTTAAATGTGCTTATCTTCAAATTCTAACATATGTATCAGTTCTGGTTTTAATGATCGATTTTTCTCATTATGTGTCATATTTCTATAGTTTTTGTATACATGATAATCTTTTATTGGATGCTAGATACCATAAATTTTACCTTGTTGGGTTCTTGGCATTTTTATATTCCTTTAAATATTTTTATATCTTTGGGATATTAGTTGAGTTACTTGGAAAGAGTTCATCCTTTTGGGTTTGCTTTTAAGATTTTCTAGGTAGGACCAGAATAGCTTTACTCTAGGCTGATAATGCCCTACTACAGAGGCATTGCCCTTATGCACACCCTATCCAATGTCTTATGGATTTTAAGATTTTTCCAATCTTGTTGGTGGGAACAGGTACAATTTTTGGTCCTGTTCGAACACTGGGTACTATTTCCTGGATATTTTGGGGAGTTACTCTCCCAGCCTTGGTAGTTTTCTTACATAAGTGCTCTGATCAGTACTCTGTGTAATATTCAAGACAGAAGCTCTAAATACACCTGGAGTTCAGTCTCCATGCAGTTCTCTCTTCTCTGGTACTCTACACAATCTAAACATCTTGCTTTCTCTGGACTCTTCAGCTCCATGGTACAGTACTGCTTAATTTCTCTGGAATGAGTAGCAAAATAGTTCTAATATTTTTTAAAAAATTGCAACATCTTTGTCCTTTTTTGAAACTACAGCTTCCTAAATCACAGAACCAATGACCCTAAGACAACTTGATTAGCTGTCATCCAGAATACAATGGGGAGACACTGAGCTGAGAATGTGATCAGTGAGTGAGAGCAATGTTCTTTGGAAGTCTCATTACCCGCTTTTCTCCCACAAAGGGATACCAGTGCTGAAAAATAGGATTTTTAAAAAAAATTTTGGCATATATAACCAAAGAGAATGCAGTTGTAGACTAAAGAAAACCATGTCTAAACTCAGGACTATTCCCGCCCAGTACACATGCTATCGTTATGAGCAACTGTCACAAGTCTTCCTTCCAAGAGTCCTCACAACTGGACCCCAGGTTTTAACCATTCCATGGCTGAACTTTGGCAACTGCCTCCAATTTCCTCTTGACCTACCTCCTCTCCCCAAGTCTACATTATTTATTTACCATATCCAGATTGATCTGTGCTAAGTATCATTTTCATTATTTTTCTAATCTACCCCAAAACCTTCACTAAATTCAAACTGCATAGAAAGTAATTTAATCTCCTCAGCCCTGTATTCAAGGTTTGAACTCTATTCACCTTTTATCAGAGTCATACAGGGTGATTCCCATCTGCCTTTACCTCAGTTGGAAATGCCTCACATGTACAAATACACTTTTTTCTCCTGGGCCAAGCTCCCCACTATAACCTCCTCTTTGTAGAGTATTCTCTCCATTTCTGTCCCCCTCCCCAGAAGATACTTTAGCTTTTCCTCTGTCCAAATGTGCTATTTTCTACTCTGTATCACGTTGATTTGTGAGCAACTTCAATGAAGGGAAAGATAATATTTTATTCATCACTACATGATAAACCATTACAGATTACAAAGGTCCTCAAAGATTAGTTGTATGGAGTCTCTCAAAGACTACATGTGTGAGTTCCCTCTTAGGAAACCTATCTGTGAATTCTTGGGATCTATCAGGGATGGATTATTTCTACTACTCACACTATAAAAACGCTCATGTTTCTTAGACCCTTGATAAATATTTCTATTATCAGCAAGAAATTGATACTGATTAAACTACAGAAAAAAAGGGGGCACAGGCTACCCTGTGAGCCACATAATAAACCATTACTATACACTATTAACCAGGAAAACCACACACCTGTAATTTCACTATTTATAAATGTACATTTCCACAAAGTGATTCTATCCTTAACGGGGATAAGGTGGAAGGAACCAAAATGTATTACATGTGTCAGAAATCATGCTAAGCATTTTAACACGTTATCTTATTAATCCTTACAAATGCTCTGTGAGTTGGGCATTATTATCTTCACTTTACAGAGGAGGGAACTGAGGCTCAGTAGGATTATGTCATAAAGTTAGCAAGTGGGGCAACTGGAATCTGAAGATTTCCTGATTTCAAAGCACAAATTCCTTCTAGTATGTGAGTCTAAGAGGTAAGATTTTGCTAATGGTTTTACCATCAAGTAGAGTATATTTCACTAGTCACCACTACCTGCTAAAGTAGAATTTCATAACAAACTACATGAAAGAGCACATGATGTCTCTTAAAATGGTTGTTGACATTCTCAGAAGACAGAGTTGTCCTAAATTGTTTTGAGCCTCATATACCTGGAAACTGTTACCAAGGAGAGGTGGACCATTGTTCAGATGATGTAATCAGAGCAGTGGGAAGGGAATAAAAAGAGACAAATCCAAGTGACATCATAGAGAATTTATTGCTTGAACATAGGAATGAAGTAACAGAGAGAACCACAGAATCCAGTGTGTGGTCTTGTGACTGAGGGATGCCATAACTAGAAAGAAGACGGGGGGAAAATGGTGTAGGATCAAGTCAATAGTCTTGAAATAGTAGAAGCAGCATGGAGTGCCCTGGGACTCATATCTCACTTTTTCACCTCACTCCCCCACAACTCCTGGCTTTTTAATGCAACCTAAGACCAGAGTAACTTTTTTGGCAGGCAAAGTGCGCTACTATCAACTAACATCCTGAAGTGTTTTTTGTAATACTGCTCTTAAGCCAGGTCTTTGTCCCACAAAGATTTATGGAGAGACAATAGTGTGTCTGGCATCATGCTAGGCACTGGGACTGTGGAAGTGAACAAGTCAGTCTGAGCCTGGAACCAGCAGTGTTTCTCTCACACAACTAATCACAAATACAGTGAGAGTAATGTATTAGCAAATCTTCCCACTCAAAGCTACCTTCAGCTCTCACCTTGACAGATCTAATAACCCCCTGACTGATCTTGGAGATTCTGCAATTACTCCCTATAATCTATTTGCCACACAAAAGCTACTGGGATCCTTTTTAAAATAATAAACAAAACAAAAATCGTATCACAATAGTCCCATGCTCAAAGCCTCCCAATAGCTTCTGCTTACGTTTAGAAGGAAATCTAAAAACTCATGATAGCCTTCAAGCCCTGCCCGGGCTGATCCCTGGGGGGCTTCCAACCTCATTCAGCACCGCTCTCTCCTTGCTTAGCATACTCCACCCATTCTGGCCTCTCTGCAGTTTCCCAAATGCTGGGCACATCTCTCTTCAGAGCTCTGGGACATGATCTTCCCCTGACTGTAGTGCCATTCTCCCAGAGAGCCACATAGCTCACGGTCCTCCTTCATTCACATTTCCATATTCAATACATCCTCAGAAAGGTCCTCCTGGCCACCTTACCTATGGCAGGGCTTCCAACTCTAGCTCTCCATTGCTATCTCCTCATTCTGCTTCAATTTTCTACAAAGCACTCATCCCTGCCTGACATCGTTTCCACCCAGAACATAAACTCTATGCGGACATGGGCTTTGTTTTGTTCACCATTTTGTCCCCAGGGTCTAGAACAGTGCCTGGGACATCACAGGCACTCACTACATATTTGTAAATTAAAGAAGGATGATTAGGGAACCTCGAAAGTGGATAATGAAGAGACTAACCCAATTTATGGATTGGGTCTTCCTGAGGGCTTTAAGTAGAGATCCGAAGATGTACAGGGAAGCGTGAAGATGATGTTTGGATAGAGGAAACATGAAAGCTCCCAAACAGGTCCCATACATAGACCCCAAAGGTCTTCCATAGCGTTGGAGCACTCAGTGTGAGAGGGAGATGGGTAGGAGACCAGGTGAAGTAGAAAGAAAGGGGTCAGTTGTGGAGGAACCCAAAACCACATTAATGAGTTTTATCTTTAACCTCAATGCAATGGGATGCTGTTAAGGGCTTTTTAGTAAGGAAGTGACATGATCGGATTTGTGTTTTCAAGAGATCACCCAGACTGTAGTGTGGAAAATGAGCTGGATGGGAGTAAGGCAGGAGGCAGATGTGATCTTTTTTTTTAACCCAAGTACAGGAATTTACATTTATCCCTATTAAATTTAATCTTCTGAATTGCAGCTCATCAGTTCTCTCTGTTGAGATCTTCCTGAATCCTGATTCTGTCATCCAATGCATTAGCAAACTGCGGAGCTGTGTGTCACCTACACATTTGACAAGTAAGCCTGCTATATCCAGGTCATGTGCAGGGCTTACATTACTGAACACCATCCCTGCTCTCTTCCTGGCACTTCTGCACATGCGTGTGAGAGAGCCAGCTGGGCAGAAACATACTCTCCCATCACTCAACATTGTTTCTTCTTGTAAAGTTAACTGGCCAGCCGGGAACTGAACTGTAACCCTCAAGATCTCATAACCCAAGCTACTCAGGATTTATGCGTGCATTTCTCCTAGAGCTTATGGACTTTACACTAAGACAGCAACCCATTTAATTCTTGCATGTATTAATTTTGGCACCTGGTTTCTGGCTGGGGATTGCATAGCTGCTTCTGTTCTTGGCTACAATAAGTGCTATCAAAAGATTTCTCTTCTGGCATGAATTGAAGTATATAATACCGTCTGTATTTCTGCCCAGAATTGACTATCATCTGTTTAATATGCAAACTGTGCAAAACCAGGGCTACTAGTATGTAATGGATTTTGAAAAGTTGTCATCCAGATTCATTGTTTATTAGAGGATATTAACTTTGGAGGTTTATGTGCTGTCTCTCCAACCCAGAGAACACAACCATTCCCTTAAATGGGAAGCACAAAGGTCTGCACACACTCTAGTGAACTGATCTGGTATTTTATACTGATCTCTTAGATAAGCTCATTTAAATCAGGCTCCTTTTTTGGAGAACAGATGATTACACATACATATTAAATACCCATTATCTTTTGGGAAGGTGTTGAGGTATATTAAGAATCTGGAACAAGGTTGAGCTAATGGAAAACACTAATAGGAAAAATGGAAAGCTGATAGACCCAGAGTCCAAAGTGACTTCATAGGCAGCAATTTTTTAATCTCTTTTCCTTAGACCAGGGGTTTCTTTGGAGGCCTCAGAGACTGTGGATGAAAGAAGGGAAAGTGCAGCATCCCATCCTATCACCTTTCTCTCCTCCCCTTGTGCCCTGATTCTTATAATAAACTTTCTTGCTGTAAAATTTTAAGAGATTTGGAAAAATTAATTTAAAATTATTTGGATATGAATTACTCATTTAATAGATATGGACTGATTTTTTTTAGCAATGTTTGTGAATACCTAGAAATTCTTGTGAATTGGAATAAAAATCCCCAAATAGCTGTTTTCAAATGTAATGATTTTTTTTATGAATGATAAGTGTAATAATTAGTAAATCAGCACAGGGTTACATTTTAGGGATATTCACACATTTATTAATTTCAAATTACTGGCTTTATTTTCATACTTCAGAGCCAATAATTTTTTTCATGTCTTGGATATTTTTGGTAGGTTCTGGTAAATCTCATAGGCTCTAGACCCTGTGCCTTCAGCAACTAACAAGGAAAAAAAAAATCCTTGCCTGCTTCAACCACAGAAATTGTCTCAATAACTCAGGATGTGAAAATATAAATTTAAAACTACTGCTTTAGGTTATTAAGAAGAAAAAAAATAATATTTTGTTTTTGTTCCATCTGGGTTATCCCCTTCCTACATGTTGTGCCTTCATGAATTCTCTGGTTTGAAATGGCATCATCACTGTCCTTAACAATTCTGACTTTTTGCCCTGCTCCAACCTAAATATAATTAGTCAAGCTTGACTTTGACCATGGATAGGGAATCAGGTCTTTGCTTTCTTACTGCTTTTCTATGGATTATACATTTCTATCAAAATGGGATTGGAATAATAGTCTCTAAAGATGAGCATCTAAAAGAACTCAGAAATTCTGCCCAATGCATACAAGGCTCTCTTGGCCTTCTATATACTAGAGTGACCAGAAGCTCACCACCTCATAGGGAAGCCGTGGCACACACTATGGCTGGCTGGCCCAGTGCCACCAACAACCTCAGTCTCCTGGTCAATGAGATCAGGTTGGAAGTTTGCTGGGCAGCACTCCTTATACAATGTTGGATTTCCTGATATAAAGGGAAGAATGTTGGCATAAGCTATTATTCTCTGCTCTGCCCTACCTTTTTTTCTTTTTGCCTGGAAGATGGACATGATTGTTGAAGACACAGAACTGGACACTGACATAACAAATATGAGGACAAGAGCCAGAAAATCAAGAATGGCAGAGGGGAAAAAGAAAGGAGCATAGGTCTTTGATGGCTACACTGAGCCACTGAATTGGCCCTATTTGGATTTCATGTTATATATGACCAATAAACTCCTGTTTCTTGCAGGGGAATGTGCTCCTGTTTAATACCATTTCAACTGGTAAAGAGTTACTTTCTGTATTGACCTGAAATCTGTTAACACACATTATCATTCTGCCCATAAATATTCTTATCCTGTCTTCTTAGGTGATAGTCCTCAATGATAGGAAATCAGCCAATACACTCTACACTCCTTTTCCTTTTCAGAGTTAAATATCCACAGTTCTTTCTACCATGAACAGAATTACATGATTTTTGGTCCTACTTTAAAATTATTTTACTGCTGCCAATTGATTTTATTCTAATTGTAAATGTAATACATATTTGTGTTAGAAGATTTAAAAGGTACAGGAATATATAAAGAAGATAAAAATTATCCTTGCAACTACCACTACGAGAAAAACCAATGCTAACATTTTGCTGAATTTCCTTCCATCATTTATAAATGGATATATTTCCTTTACATCATTTATATATGTACATCTATACATACACTTATGCAGTAACATATCTGAATACTGTTCTCAACGAATACTTTATCATTAAGATTTTTCATGTCATTAAATAGTCTTAAAATTTTTATTGGTTGCATAATAGTCTATTTTATCTATTAGATCAATAGCCTATAATTTCACAAACTCTCTAATTGCTGGGAAATTAAGTTCACTATAGTGAAAAATCCTTAAATTTAAATCTTGATTAAATCTTTAATTTTTTTTTTTTTGTAGGATAATTCTTCAAAATGGAATTACTGGGTAAAAGATAAAAATAGTGCTAAGATTCCCTATGGTGGTGCCTTATACAATTATTACATTGCCTTGCAGTAAAGTAGCATTAATTTAAATATCCAACAAACACATACTGTGATAGAGACATGTATGTTTCAGCATCTGCCAGTGTTTGCCAATATAGTATCTCAACTGTTTTACTGACTTGTGAGGTTGAATATATTTCATATACCTTAGCCAACTGAATTTCTCGGTGAACTGAGCATATATTTTTCTAATTTTGCATTGAAATATTTTCTAATAACTACTAAGAGCTCTTCATATACTAAAGATATTCTTTGTCAAGTATTTTATAATTATTCCTTTATTCTCGTGAACAACAAAGAACATGTGGATAATAGGGAGTGATTATTAGTGTCTCTTAATCCTATTTTAAGAATGTGGAGGTTCTAAATTAATTAACATTTCAGGATGTGCATTTAAAAAGGAACAATGTAATCCAAAGTGAACTTGTAGGATCATCTCTCAGTTTTACCTATATTATCCATAGCTAATGTCTTCTCCAACTTAAGAAAAAATATTTTCTCTTTTCACTCAAATAGGCTTCTTTAGGTACTTCTCTTATATACCAGCATTTTATCTTCAAAATAACTTCTAAAACATGCTTAGAAAAGTACATGGTCATGATATATTGAACACCTGTTCAAAATTATCACCTTCTTTTACAGATATTTCCAATCCATTAATGATGAAACATATAACCAGTTTTTTCCAGTGGGGTGGATGATTAGACTGAGCTGTCTTTAGAAATTCTTGCCCTTGATGACCTTGTGACCTCATTTTCAATATAACAACATCTCTAAAATATGGCTTGGTCATGGATAAGCACTTTAAGTATTTTTTATAAAAGGATACAGATTATATATTTAAGGGGTTAGTTAATTTAGCCCATTTAAGAGTTAACTTACACATCTATCGATATCAAGTAGCTATGTTGGACATTATACAAATCAGGTAACATGAATATAGGGCTTTTTAACATTCCTCAGTTGTCTTAGCATACTAAGCTACCGTAGATTGCAGCTGTATTAATAAATTTTTTGATTAAACCTAAATACAAAAATTGCTTTGTGGATAAAAATGTGCATAAATTATGATGCTGTAATGGGTAAGTCTGTACCAAGTATTTAAACTATGTAGGACATTTTCAATTTATTTTGAGTCGTGTTCTTTGAGTTAGCATTTTTTGGTATCACTTCAGGATATTTGCCATGACAACTAATACCGTGTGACCCAAGGTGAGCAAAATCTCTAAATATTCAGCTTATACGATATTTGTCACAACTCACATGCAATCCAATTGCTCTATAGTAATGTAATTCAATTTCGTTGCTGCAGGTAAAAGCAAGCAGTTCAAGCATGTTTTGAATATAATTCCCATGGCACTAGGTTTGTGCACAAACTACACTATTCCTCTGCACAAAGATTTATGGAAAATGAAAATGGGATTAATAAATAAGCATGCAGATGTGTTGCAAAAATATTTATCTTCAACTTTTTCTAATTCTATAAACAAAAGGAAAAACTTTTTATAAATTAAAATTAAATATAAATAAAATACATATACTTCTTGAGATAGAATTTTAAAAAACAACAACAAAAGGAAGATAAAGACCAACACAAAGGGAAAAGAATGTCAGTGGTAGAAGATGAAAAAGGGCCTCAAACAATCTGATCTAATTAACCCTCTCTGGCAGTGCAAGTGAATTCACATGATCTAAATCAATTATGTCAAGTGATTGCCTAATTTATTCATAGATTCCTCCAATTAGGAAATAAAGCACATAGCCCTTTTCTTCAAGTTTTAAACAACTGCTTTCACTCTTTTCTATGGAATGAAGTTAAAGCCCTTGGCCCTTCTACATTTCCTGAGTTGACTCTCTCCTTAAATCTGTTCATTTTTATGAACCTTCTGCAAACACTTTCAAATGAACAAAACCCATTTGGGCGAGTGACTGTGAGTGTAGCGTGTTTGGCACCCTCCTGAAAGAGCTTTACCCCATTCTATGTTGCCATCCAAACCATTTATTTGCACTTTCATTCATTTATCCTTTAATGATTTGTTTGCACTCTTATTCAACTATTCAAACTTTTGATGTAAAAAAAGGGGGCCCCGCCTAGTTAGTGAGATCGGCCAAATTAATCACTGAGATCAGTGGGTTTCAGAGATTGCAGCCAGATTGTTCTGACACTATCTGTCCATACCATCCATCCTGGATTTGTTTGGCACCTGTGCGTCCTAAGCAGTGAGCGGGGTGCTAAAGAAGTAAGAGGCAAGGCCTTGGAGGGGCTTGCCATCTGATTAGAGTGGGAAAAAATTCTCTCTCAGCAGGTACCCAAAAGTGTGTGCAATTCTGTGCTAAAAATAGTCACCCCAGTGGTAACTGCTTTAGGAATTCAGAGAAAGAGCTTGAAAAAAATGACAGCCCCCTGGAACAGGCAAGACTTGAGCAGGTCCTGAATGAAAGACAGAATTTAAGGAGGAGAGGAGGATGTGTCTTCTATTTTTAGAGTGAAGACCGGGAAATTAATAGGCCTCCCTTGAAAACAGAAGAGCATCGAAGTTAAATGTACCCGCGTTCAAATCCTGGCTCCACCACTTAGTAGCCATGACACCTTACACAAGCCCATCTCTTTAAGTCCCACGAACATGATCTATAAAACGGCAATCGAATGGCCGTGCAAAAACCCACGCCTGGTATACCGTCAGTGCTCAAAAAATAGTCATTACTACTATTAGGGTTCCCGCTAATGCCTCCCCTCTTTTTCCTATTCTAGGTTAACAGCCATCGTCTCGGATTCTGGGGCTGAGGGGTTTAATCTCTCTGCCACGTGTAAAGCAAAGTCCATGGTTTCTAGCCACTGATCGTTCAGTACTGCATCTGAGGTTACTCTTTGAGGCATGTGCTTACTGCTTACTGCATACTGCACGCAGGCAGGCTCATTCTGCCATCAGAGGTCCATTCCTGTCTTGTTACAGCACAGCCTGTTCTCTCATGTGGCTCTGCAGTCAATTCCTACCTATTTAGCAGCTGTGGACACTTCTCTATCCTGGAGGTTCTCCCTCACATTGCACCCCGCCTCCCAGCTTCGCTCCACATGTCCCAGCTGGTTGGTGACCCTCCCCTCCTCCTACTCTGGCTGCTGCACGTCACCTTTAAACCTCACAGACACAACTTCTCTGTGCCCAGGACACTCCCCAGAGGACTCGTCCTATGGAGATGGTCTGGACTCAAGGTTTCTGTGATCAAATGAGTTTGGGAAACGCTGCATATATTATATCTTGAAGACCCATGGAGACTCTTAAAACCCGACAATATACATAAAATATGTTAAAGATTGTGAGCAATCCTGTATTTAAGAAGCCTGTTTAACTTGGCCTTTTCCAAACTTACTTGACCATTCTTTCCTGTATCATTCAAATCACTGCTAAGACATGCCATTTATTTTCAATTATATTTCATGCTCATCTACTTTTATATTAACAAACACTTTCTTCATTCTTTGATAAGGCTTCATTACTAGCCTACAGCTAGAGGACTTGTCCACTTGTGATTTTCTGCTCACCTTCCTGGGTACAGAGAAAACACTGAGATTATTTACCTGGCATCTATTGATTTATTAAATCTGGAAATAGGAAATCTCCGACGTAACCTAGTTTGCACTCAATTTGGATGCTATGATCATTTTTTTCCTCAAATTTTAAAAAAATGGGCTAAATGTTTTCCAACTCCTTAGTATACCCTTGTTTTACTTTTAAGGAATTTCAGCTGGAACCGTATTTACAGGCTCTCAGGCTTCTTTCAAGACAATCCTGAAGGGCTTGGGGATTATGCCAGTTAGTTGCTGGATCAGCAGAGGGTAGATCAGCTATTCCCAGCTCACCTGAAACCATCACTCTTGATTAGTTAGTTTCCAATTTGATCTCTGTTTTAATTTTCACTCTAATTTTAATACTTTCATTGAATAGAGTTCCTAGTAACCTTTCCTTATGCACACTGGAAAACAAGTGGGTACTGAAATATTAGCCTTTCTACTCATGTTTCCTCTCTCCACAATTTGTAGTTTATGCTTATTATACTAAATAGCCTTGGCCAGTGTTTTTTTAATATCTGGATATTTGTACCTCTTAATCCCCTTCACCTATTTCACAAATACTCTCCCCCTTCTTCCCTCTGGCAACTGCCAGTTCATTTTCTGTATTTATGAGTCTGGTTGTTTTGTTCATTTTCTTACATTCCACATATAAGTTAAATCATGGTATTTGTCTTTCTTTGTCTGACTTATTTCACTCAGCATAATACCCTCTAGGTCCATCCATGTTGTCGCAAATGGCAACATCTCATTTTTTCTTTTTGTGGCTGAGTAATATTCTATTTATATCTATATAGATATCACATCTTCTTTATTCATCTATCGATAGATACTCAGGGTGTTTCCATATCTTGGCTATTGTAAATAATGCTGCAATAAACATAAAGATGCATATATATGTTTTAAAATTTGTATTTTCATTTTCTTGGGTAAATACCCAATAGTGTAATTACACCAGATCATATTGTAGCTCTCTTTTTAATTTTGTTGAAATTCCATAGTGTTTCCCACAGTAGTGGCACCAATTTACATTCTACTAACACAGCATGAGAGTTCCTTTTTCTCTACACCCTTGCCAACACTTGTTATTTCTTGTCTTTTTGACAGTAGCCATTCTGACAGGTGTGAGGTGATATCTCATTGTGGTTTTGATTTGCATTTCCCTGATGATGAGTGATGTTGAGCATTCTTTCATGTGTCTGTTGGCCATCTGTGAGTCTTCTTTGGGAAAATGACTATTCAGGTCCTCTGCCCATTTTTTAATTGATTTGATTTTTTGGTATTGAGTTGTATAAGTTCTTTATATGTTTTAGAGATTAGCCTCTTATTGGCTATGCCATTTGCAAATATCTTCTGCCTTTTAATAGGATGCCTTTTTGTTTTGTTGATGGTTTCCTTTGCCGTGCAAAAGTGTTTTTACTTTAGTGCAGTCCCAATAGTTTATTTTTCCCTTTGTTTTCCTTGCCTGAGGAGACATAACCATAAATATGCAGCTAAGGTCGATGTCCAAGAGATCAGTGCCTATGTTTTCATTTAGGAGTTTTATAGTTTCAGGTCTCACATTTAGGTCACTCATCAATTTTAAGTTTATTTTTGTGTATGGTGTAAGAGGTCCAGTTTTCCCAGCACCATTTATTGAAGAGACTGTCCTTTCCCCATTGTATATTCTCTCTTCCTTTGTCATAAATTAATTGACTTTGGAAGCTTGGGCTTATTTCTGGGCTCTCCATCCTGCTTCATTGATCTATGTGTCTTTTTGTGCCAGTACCATACTGTTTTGATTACTACAGCTTTGTAGTATTATCTTGAAACCTGGGATTGTGATAGTCCCAGTTTTGTTCTTTTTTCCTCAATATTGCTTTGGCTCCTTGGAATCTTCCACACAAACTTTAGGATTATTTGTTCTAGTTCTGTGAAAAATGCAACTGGAATTTTGATAAGAATTGCACTGAATATGTAGATTGCATTGGGTGGTATGGACATTTTAACAATATTAATTCTTCTAATCCATGAGCATGGTATATCTTTCCATTTGTGTCATCTTTAATTTCTTTCATAAATGTCTTATAGATTTCAGAGTATAGGTCTTTCACGCCTTGGTTAAATTTTATTTCCTTTCCTGTATCTTTATTCACTTGTTTTATTGGTACCATATACATCCCTGATCTTTCAAACTTTGTTCATAACACTATTTCCACTAGACGTAACCTTCAGAAATAACATATTACTGTCATCACTGATATGTCTCCATTTAGAACATTACCTGGAACAGAGAAAGCACTCAATATTTAATGAAGGAAGGAAGAAAGGAATAGATGGACAGATGAATTTTACAAGAGGCTGAAATTATTTTTCCAAGTGTTTAACAAATTTTTAGTCTTATAAAAAATAGAGTAGGTTTTTCTGGTGATGCTAGGCTTTATACTAATATATTCTAAATCAGCTGGAACCACTGTATATAAAGTATAATAGCTTTAGTGTTCCAATGAAGAGGTAAAAATATATATAAATAAATGTATAAATATGTAATAATATACATAAATATATATATATTTTAGAAGACTGACTTACCCTGGATTAAGCAGTTTTTATAAGTAAGTGTGAGCTCTGGCTTTGCCCCTGATTCATGTTTAGCTAGATATTTTTCTAACCATTTAATGAAATTCACAGATGTATTAATATGTACTTTGGAGTGGATAACATACTTAGCTTTAGGAAATTAAAAGCAAAATATCTATTTTCCCCTATGAGCAAGAGTTGAGATTTGACCTTTAATGTAGAATAACATTTTACTTTCAAAAAGTGATATTTAATTTAGAAATTTTTGGCCTTACAGAGGAAATGCTCAGATGGTTCACAATAGAAAACACACAGTCAAAAAATATATGAAAAATGTTTAGCCACAGAAGTAATTTGAAATGTAAAATTAAAATGCCCCCTTTAAGCCTATAAAATTGGTAAAAATGTAAAAAAAATGACTCCCAGATTCTTCCATATACTACTGATAAGAACAAAATTGCTTTTCTGGAGGGCAAGTGGTCATATACATCAAAAGCCTTAAATCTTTATATAATATTTGGCCAAGAAATTATACTTACAGAAATTTATAATGAGAAAATAATCATGATTGTTTATAAAAGTTTATGCACTTTCAGGCTCAATTCTTTGCTATTTCTAAGAGCAAAGAATTGGAAATGACTCTTATGGCCAAATAATATATTAGGCAGATAAATCAACTACATTTATTCAAGAGCAAACTTTACAATTAAAAAATATTATAGAAGCAAAGACATAGAGAATAATATTCAAGCTAGGGGCACCTGGGTGGCTCAGTTGGTTAACATTCTGCCTTCAGCTGAGGTCTTGATCCCAGGGTCCTGGGATGGAATCCCACATCGGGCTCCCTGCTTAGTAAGGACACTGCTTCTCCCTCTCCCCAGTGCTCATGCTCTCTCTCTGTCATGCTCTCTTTCGCTCTCAAATAAATAAATAAATAAATAAAATCTTAAAAAAAAAGAGAATATTCAAGCTAGCTTGTTCTAAAAGGTCACAAATTTAAAAGCACATGTTTAGTACGTTTAGTACAATAACTTTTGGGAAAAATTAGAATATAAAAATATGAATATGTATATATGAGAATAAAAGTACCCAGGAATAAAAATGCTTTGCTTTCTAAAAACTGCAACTGTACCTAAAAATGAGATAGTTATACCTCCCTACAGTAGTTCTGATCTCCACAGAAAATATTGTCAATAACAAATATTTATCATTCTGAATACCATTCAGAAGAGATAATTATGAAACTGCCAAACCTCATTTAACATATACTTATATATTTTATGTAATATGTTGTTACATTATATTTAATTGTATATTTATATATAGGATTTTCAGCTAATGAAACTCTCACTTTAAAACAACTAAAATGGATTTAGTTCATATTTGTAAGGAAGATTTAAGTGTTTTGTTCCATTCTTTGAATAGTGTTCTTTGCTTCATATTTTTATGAAGATGTTCTTATATTAGTACAAAAGTTCTTTAAAAAGGAATGCAGAATTTCATTTAAATATGAACAATGGTTTAGAAAACAAAGGCAAGTGAGAAAAAAAGTTCATATTTGGCTTTGTTTAAAATGCTGGTACGTGTCTGAGATGTAGAGGCTCTCCTGAAGTACAAAATATAAAGAAGAAAGCACTTCATGGGCTAATGCAAGTTTTAAGAGGGGCCTGGAACATTTCAGTTCTAAAGGACAAGACAGTTTCTCCATTGATCAAGATTTCTCATCAAAGCGCAAATAATGCTCTAGATAGAGGCTAATTTAATAAAGATCTGCCTGGGTTATTAGCATAATATCATTAGTTAAGTTTCAATTACAAGCATTTCTAAACTTTATAGTTTTCTTTATATCTCTTGTGGGAAAATAGAGCTTTGGGTTTCTCTTCCAGACACTGATTTTTTATATCCTCATATTCCACCAAGCAGTGCCCCCGTTTAAGAAGATATGAGTGTTGTGTAAAACTACGTGGCAACAGTTGAGACCATTTGTGATCTAGTGATTGAATTAAGGATCTACACACGAAATCCACAGGCCACCTTTCCCCCAGATATTCACAATGTTTACTTGAGGAGAATTTACTTACATCAACAGGTCAAGTCAATCACCAGTGACAAGAAGAACGTGTAGGAGATGTAAGGGCTTGCTTGTAATGCCCCACTAACATTACCCTCTCTGTGACTGATACTAAGTAGCACTGAATGCCGTATGTCCTAGGCTTCAGGTTATGTATTTTTATATTAAGAAAGACACTCCTTGCTTTGAAGATTCTTTTTTTTCTGGATGGGGGCATACGAGAGAGTTGGGCTCCTAGTCATTCATTGAGAGCATCTGTGTTCAAGTTATTTGCGAGCACTTGCTTGTTGGAGAGTGTATGAGAGTGGTGGCCTGGGATGTGCCACACACAGCTTCCAGACAAGTCTAAAACACATCAAGAACAGGCCTACGTCAGAGAGAATGCTGCTCAGTTCTAGACCACCATAATATAGTGAGTATCACAATAAAGCATGTTAAAAGAATGTTTTAGTTTCCCAGTGCCCAAAAAGTTGTGTTTACACTAGAGTCTATTAAGTGTGCGATAGCATTATGTCTAAAAAAAGGTACATCTCTTAATTTAAAAATGCTTCATTGCTAAATACACTACCCATATTTGAGCTTTCAGCAAATTGTAATCACTGATCACAGATCACCCCATAACAGACATAAATAATGAAAAAACCTGAAATATTGCAAGAATGACCAAAATGTAACACAGAGACATGAAGTGAGCAAATGCTATTGGTAAAATGGTGCTGACGGACTTGCTCAACTCAGGGTGGCCACAAACCTTCAATTTGTAAAAAACACAGTATAGGCAAAGTGCAATAAAATGAGGTATTCCTGTAGTATAAAAGTATACTTGCTACACAAAAGGCATTGTTTTTCCAATTAACAGTAATAATGAACACAACGTCAAATGATTCTTGAGCATGCTTTTTGAAAATATATTTTTGTAGGGACTGCAAAGAAATAAAGCAGGAAGAAAGCGCATAGATAGACTTTCAAGAAGAGAAGCATATTCTTCACATAGAGAAGAATTTTTATGCCTTGGCTTCCAACCCAACTAGTTATTCTGATTAATTTTACATGGAATCTGCCTTATTCTGCTTTATGTAATATCATGATCTAGTTATATTACAGGGATAGAGAAGTGATCTATGTCTCTATGATTCAGTTGATAGTAATACTAGTCTTTGGTACATTTTTATTCTTATATGTGGCAATTATCTAAAATGTGGGTTAAGTTTCAGTTGACCCAAATGTTGGTTTTCTTGATGTTTTGAAAGAGGCCGGCTTTGGATGGCAGTGCTGTCAACTATATGTAAAGTCAGTTACTCGAAGTTTTCCTTACTTGTTCTTCTTTTCTCACCAGCGACATCTCTCAGAATTCAGCCTGAGTCTTGACACATAATTTCTGTAAATTCACTTAACTTGTGTTCATCTAGCCACCCACTTCATTTATAAACCTGTGTGGTTAACTATATAAGCATGTTAAGTTGCACTAAGGAAAAATGAAAAGAACTTATATCCTTTATCCAACACTGAAAAATAAACTATGGTCCCTTTCCCGCAATTCTGGTGAATTTTGAATTTATATTTCTACTTTTTCCTTGCATACCAAATATGCCACAAACCAGGATTCCATTTTGCATTATCATCTTCATAGATTTCAAAGCTTGTAAATGTGGTATATCTTCTGGTGTGGCTATCATCACCTGATATACTTGAGGAGCAGATTCAATTTTAAACAGATTTGAGTTTCTTTTTTTAAACAAAGATTTTATTTATTTGAGAGAGAGAGAAAAAGAGAGAGAGCGAGAGTGTGCACATGAGTGGGGGGAGGAGCAGAGGGAGAGCCCGACTTGGGGCCCGATCCCAGGACCCTGAGATCATGACCTGAGCCACCCAGGAGCTCCCAGATTTGAGTTTTTCAGTAGTAGCCATGAAAATATCTGGGGAGGGCTCTCATAGGCTTCCTAAGCTATCTCTCTTCCAGGCAAGATATCTTTCTTTCAACTGCTTTTTATCAGACATGGTTTCTAGGCCTGTCATCTGGATGCATTCTACCTTGTTTTTATCTCTATTAAAATATCATATCCAGAATTAAATACAGTGCTATAGATGTGTTATGATGAGCCCAGAGTCCAGTGAAATTGTCATCTTCCTTCCTCTGGCAACACAGAACTACCTTTGGGGTTGGCCATATCGGGCAGGCAGCTAAAAACCAGGGCATCCTCACTTACCGTTATTACACCAGGTCTCCTAAATCCTGTACTTGGACAATTGATTTCTTTGAACCTGACTTCAGGACATTACATTTATGTTTCACCACCCTATCTAAAATAGCTTCACCTCTCCCCAGTCTTCATCTCTACATGAATTTGGCTTCAGAGAAATCACCTCTATCTGAAATTTTATGATTTTTTTACTTGGGTAAAACTCTATCATCTATTTACCCAACATGAACGAAAACCCCACAGGGGAGGAGCTTTTGTCTTCTTCACCGAGGACATGTCCTGGGATATAGTGAATAGCCAACAAAGGCCTGGTAGACGGAGGAGTCATTCTTTGTTAAATTCTGCCTTCTTCAGTTCTGGAGAAGTCACCTGAATGCTAATTCTGTCAATCTAACATATTACCCAGTTCTCTGGGGCAACATCCACTGAAACTTTGGTAAGAATGCCTTTTGTAACTTCAAGTCACACACCTCCACTCTTCATCAGATTCTGTTCAGGATGCAACGAGAAGCTCCCAGTCCAGAGTCCTATATGTTATTTCATTCCTTTCAGGATGACAATGAGCCTTAATTAGCACATTTTGGGAAAAGTCATTCTAATGCTTTTTCCTACTTTCCTGTATAATTTGGACCATAAGTTTCAATCAGAAATTGACATACCGTTACGTTAGAAAGATCAAAGTAAACTCTAACATTTCCCTGAATTAAGTCTAGAAACGCAATCAAAAAGAAAAGGAGACCTCAGTTGTTTCCGAAGATCCCTCTCAGGGAGGTTGCTTTTTTTTGCCTTTTTTCTTTTCATTTCACAAACATGGAAATTCTTTGCAGATCAGTGTTGAGATCAGTAATTTCACCCGTTGTTTCTGGAATTCATCATCTCTGTGAAAATTGGTAATTTGCTTCCTGTTCTCCACTGTGAGGCCTACTTTTCGTAATTTCTAATGATCAGGGACAGTTGTTCTAGAAGCACGATCCTTTCAGTGTGCAGGAATAGAAACGGCATCCTTGCATTCGCCGGCAGCCTGCTCTTCCCGTTTGAACATCACTCTCTTGTGTGCATGAAGGTAAAATTAACACAGGCTCTGGGGGGCTCTGCGTTCCACCTGACAGCTGTTAGGTGCTCTAAACAATGGGCCCCTCACACACTTTCTTTCTCGTGCTCTAAAAATAGTCTGGCTGTCTGACTCTTACAGGTTTTGCGAGCTTCAAGCAGCTGTTCAGCTCTTCCTGCATTTATTCTTTTAGATGACTGCTACTCTCTCTCGTTTTCCTTTTTCTTTTTAACCATTTGCTTTTCTCTTCCTCTCTTCTACAGAGCCAAGGTTATCAGTAAGTTCTTGAAGCAGCCACGCTGGTATCTTCAGATGCCTCTCCCTTTTGTTCCTCTTGGAGATAAGGTATCATCATCATGCCACAACTTCCTCTTGGGAATCTCTCAACTCTTGGGTTTTCCTTTCTAGGTACATGCAGCAAACACCGTTTTCTCTCATTTTCTGTTGAAGCCTCCATGTTTGTTTGTTTGTTTAATTTTTAATTTAAATTCAATTTAATTAGCATATAGTGTATTAGTTTCAGAGGTAGAGTTTAGTGATTCATCAGTTGCATATAACACCTAGTGCTCATTACATCACATGCCTTCCTTAATGCCCATCACCCAGTTACCCCAGCCCCCCACCCACCTTCCCTCCAGCAACTGTTTGTTTCCTATAGTTAAGAGTGTCTTACGGTTTGTCGCCCTCTCTGTTTTTGTCTTATTTTATTTTTCCTTCCCTTCTGCTATGTTCATCTGTTTTGTTTCTTAAATTCCACATGAGTGAAATCATATGGTATTTGTCTTTCTCTGATTGACTTAATTCGCTTAACATAATACCCTCCAATTCCATCCACGTTGTTGCAAATGGCAAGATTTCATTCTTTTTGATTGAGGCTTCAGTGTTTAAAGTACACAATACGCACTCCATAAACATGTTTAATGGATGATAAACATTATCTGCAATCCCTTAATTTTGACTTCCTAAAGCTTAGGGCATACACCTGACTATGTCCTTGTACTCTTCCTTGTCTTCTAGAGATAGTTAATAGACACTTTCTGTTAGTATTAACATTAATTCTTCTTTCCCAACCAGTTTTGTTTTTGTTCTTTCTTCTAGTGAGTCAGTTATGTCTTACACAACAGTACTCCCTTCAGCTCTCACTATCGTCAGAGGTATTACTTATTGATGGACAATAACGATGATCCGCGGATATACATACAAATTTATATTAAGATATATATTAACATATTACATGGCACACATAATATATATTAACTGATAAACCAGCATCACAATCATCTGAATAGTTTTATAAAGATTCTATGTATTTAGTATTCAGGATTTTTGTCTTACTGCAAAGAATGCATACAGAAGTACCCCACTACACAAAAAATTATTTTTTTGTGCGGCAGTGGGTGCCGTGTTACGCAGGCCCCAAGGATTTGGGGTGAGGAGGCTTTGGGGAGTCTTGACTCTCCACCCCACCTACAGGCACCTACAGATACAGGCCAGGCAGCTAGCCTCGTGAGGGAGTGGGGGACAGAGCCTGCCCTGAGTCCCTGTGGACACTTGCACATGCATGCCCAAAAAGTAATTTTAAGAATAAAGTATTAGAATAGTAGAGCAGGGTTAGTTAACTTTTTGCATGTCCATCTTTGATCTAATACTAGAGATACTTAACTTCTTTGAGAGGAATGTCTGACATATATGAAAAGGTTATATTCAAAACATGACCCAAATATTTACCTCTGTTGATATTAGAAATCAGTTTATTTATAATTTCCTTCAACTGTGGGCATCTGCAAACATTTTCTATCTTAAAAAAATTTAGAACAAGCAACTAACAGAAAAATAAGATTGCTGAATTGTAGATCTTGGAGTCATCCAAGACACATGTACTTTGTAAAGAGACTCTAGAAACATCGCCAAAGGCAAGGGAAGCAAGGGCAAAAATGAATTATTGGGACTTCATCAAGATAAAAAGCTTTTGCAAAGCAAAGGAAACAGTCAACAAAACCAAAAGACAAC
>NC_138371.1:27709125-27755377 GCF_054177405.1 Leptonychotes weddellii
CAAACTGAGGGTTCTAGAGGGGAGGGGGGTGGGAGGATGGGTTGGCCTGGTGGTGGGTATTGAGGAGGGCACGTTCTGCATGGAGCACTGGGTGTTGTGCACGAACAATGAATCATGGAACACTTCATCTAGAACTAATGATGTAATGTATGGGGATTAACATAAGAATAAAAAAATAAATAAATAAATAAAAAAAAAAAAAAGAGACTATGGGACATGGAATGTTAACAATCTTCATTGTCAGGGAACTTCCTAAACTTCTGTGTGACTGCCTCATGCATCACTTGAAGCTCATTTCCTCTCATTGAACAGGCAGGACAGCTGGCCAGGCTTCCATCTGCACTGTCCTCAGTCTTCTCTGTGTTACAGAACACCCTTCTGAAATGGGAGAAGGCCAATTTGAAACAAAAGTAAAAACAAAAAAAAAAGAAAAAAGAAAAAAACCCAACCAACAAAAAAACAACAACCTTGTGGGAAATAGTATTTTAAACTGAACTTTCAATGGGCCTATAGATTAGGTCAGGGAATGAGCCAAAATACTGAAGCACTGTCCCTTGAATAATTCAGGTTAATTCTTAAATAGTATTAACGGGGTCATAAGACACCAGGCTTGGAAATTAAAGATGTTTATGTCTCATCAAAAAGTCTTTGAATGTAACTCTCTGGCATACTGCCAAAAGGACAGCTCTTTGGGGGAAAACCCTATGCCAAAGGCCAAAGAGGCAGCTGTGTTATTCAGCTCCTGAGAGCTTCCAACTCAACACCCACACAAGCTCAATTATGAGCAAATTAAAGGGATCCAGACCGAACACAGTAATTCTGGTAATTCAAATAAATAGAGGAAAGTCTACAATTAGTAGGAAAAGATTGATTTTCTGGAAAACCCAGAAAATGACACCCTAACCTCTATGCATAAGCACAGTTACATCCAATTATTTAAAAATAAATTTCCTTTTATTCATCATTTTAATCATTTCTGTTCTGTCTTAAAGGTGGCCACATGCATGCCAGCAAAAGTATTTACAAAATATTGAAGCAGAATGGCCTCAAAAAAAATCTATAATGGATATATAGGAATTAATGAGATTGAGTAAAATTGTAATCAAAGTTTTATACCTACTTTTACAGCACATAGATAACGCACTGTTCATTTCTACCTTTTCTGAGTACAGAGAAAAATTTCGAGCCATTCAGAAAGAACAAAGTTTGACTATTGTGGAATCTATTACTATAATTCATTATATTAATAATGAACAAAATACACATGGTCATTCTGTATAGATCCTTAAAACTCACTTAATAAAATTCAACATCTCATTAATCTGACTGAGTAAACTTTTTTAGGAAGGTAGGAGTACAAGGACATTTATGTAACGTGATATAAACATTTCTTCTATCAAGAACCATCAATGAAGTCATAATTAATGCACACACACAGTGGAAGCATTCTTATTTAATCTTTAAATTCATTTTGTTGAGCTGATCTAAAGTTCATGTGGGAGAGTAAATGTATATGAAGAGCCAAAGTGATTTTACAAAAGAAGAAAAATCAGAGGAAATTTTTCCTGTAAGTTATCAAAATAGAGTGTAATAGCATATTGATAATATAAACAAGGTGACATTGGCATGGAAGAGACAAATATGTCAATAGAATATGTCTAGAAACTGACCAATGTATGTAAGGAAACAATATTCAATGTTAATGTATTCTGCTTTAATGGGGAAAGGATGTAAAAATCAATAAATGTTCTTAATAATTTGCCTGTTGTCATGAATAAACATTTTTTCCACCTCACACACCATGGATAAATATATTACAGATTGGTAAATATTAAAAAAAAAAGCCTTCAAAAGTACTAGAAGAAAATAATGTGATAAGTATAAAACCCAGAAGTCATAAAGGAAAAGATAGAAATTTTTTTATTACGAGACTGAAGTTTTCTTCACAGTAAAGGATATCATAATCAAACTAAGATGACAAATAATGGATTGAAAGAAATTCTTTGCAACATAAATAATAACATTCTTTTTTTTAAAAAGATTATTTATTTATTTATTTTTAAAGATTTTATTTATTTATTTTTTAGAGAGCGAGCGAGAGAGAAACAGCATGAGAGGGGAGAGGGTCAGAGGGAGAAGCAGGTTCCCCGCTGAGCCGGGAGCCCGATGTGGGACTCGATCCCAGGACCCTGGGATCATGACCTGAGCCGAAGGCAGATGCTTAACCATCTGAGCCACCCAGGTGCCCCCAAAAAAGATTATTTATTTGGGAGAGAGAGAGTGCATGTACTCGAGAGTCGGGGGAGGGGGGGCAGAGGAAGAGAATCCTCAAGCCGACCCCCTACTGAGTGGGGAGCTTGACATGGGGCTTGATCTCATAATCCATGAGATCATGACCTGAGCCAAAACCAAGAGGTGGACGCTTAGCTGACTGAGCAACCCAGGTGACCCCATAACAACATTCTAAAGACAAAAAGAATTAAGAAATGGAAACATTTTTGGCAAAGGATATAAATTAGCAAATCACAGAATGTGAAATACAAATGGATCCCCTGAAAAAACAAAAAAAAACAAAAAATACCCTAAACTCTCAATCCTAAATTCAGTCAAAAGGGAAAAAGCAAATTGCAAATCCAGATTCATTCACATAAAACTGTACAACTATTATAAAGAAACACAATATGTGATATAGATATATGTACGTAGATGGTGCAGCAAATAAAGTGCTACGTATGTATACATAGCCAACTATTTTTCAATCATGTTTCTATCTGGGGATGAGAATACTTTTTTCTCACAAGAGCTGTCTATCTTTTGAAACATAAGTGAAATTAAGTAAATGGAACTCACTCACCTTTAAAATAATTTGAACATAATATGCAAGTTAAAATGCTAGCCTAGACTCAGCAACAAAAATGAAACAAAAACAAAGGTACTAATTGGGACCGTTAGCCTTCAAAGATTCCTGTAGACTTTGGAAAGGAGAACTATCCAACATAAAGGACTAGATAGATAAAAGGTTTTATTTTTTTAAGTTTTGAACCATATGAAACTGCTAGTTTTCCAGGTCCAAAAATAGTCAAAAGCACTGATTTGATATTCAGCCTAAATACCTGAGGATGGATGGATGGATGATTGATTTTTTACTTTTTGAAGATTGGATCTTGACCCTGATATCTTTATAAGCATAGCCACCACCCTTTTTAGTAAATATAATAATTCCTTAGGTTGCCCACTGCTACTTATAGAAAATGAAATGACTTCACAATAATCTTTTCACCTAACCAAACAGGAAAGACACTTCCAAATGTTTACCATCTGGTATCATCTGAGCTTATGTGCTAAGAAAATCAACATGTTTATTGAGCTCCCTCAATTGTTTTGGGGACAGGGGTTCAGAATGGCTCTAGAATGCTGCCCTCTGCAAGACTGTTAGCTTTAAACTGGCATTTCCTGGAAGAGACCAAACTTTGATGGTGTATAAAATATTTGTATACCAAATTTTACCACTTCTGCTGTATGGTGCGTTTAAGCCACAGCTTTGGCACCTATGTCCTGAAAACAGCTCGGGACCTCTACCCAATGAGGCAAACTGAACAAACATTACTATTGTCGCTTATGGTGTAAGTCCAATAGAATGCAATGAGTGACTGCTACCTATACATATTTTGGAAGGGCTGTTTCAATGTAAAAATAGAAAACTTCTCAAAAACAAAGTTTTCAGAAACAAAAAAATATAAACAGAAATACTGTTTCTGGATACACCTTAGGCTTTATTTTTACAGATTTGATAATAGCTTTTCTTTCTTAAAATGGGTGCCATTTTTTTTCTTTTGCAGAGAGTTTTTTGGAACTTTTTGTTTTAACTAAATGAGGAAAATAGTAATATATTCTTGCCCCAAATTAAAAGAGATTTTTATCTATTTGTTTTCTTCATAGAGTAATTGGGAAGACAGAACAAAAGATGTTTATCAAGCACTTTATAAAAATCAGTTGCTCCTCAAATTATTAGTAATAACCTCGGTCACTGTCACACATGATTCCTTTGGTTTGTCAAAGGTTCATGCTGGAGAAAATCCCCTTTTCTGACCAGGGCTCAGCTTTTCTATCCCTCTCTTGCTATAGGTGATCAGAGCAAATGTATCCTAGTGATCTAGTTAATTTGTAGAAAATAGAATCAATTTCTCTTGTTTCATCATGATTGAACGTTTTTCTGAACTCCTGTAAATGAGTAAGAGCTAAGCACTATTTATCAGATTGTTCTGTGGAGCACATGGTTTTGATTATTCTATATTCTTGTTGCTAACTAATGAAATATGCAATACGTCTCAAGAGAAAACATTTGCAAAGCACGGCCTGTGAGCACCCAGCAGCAATGAATATTTGCTGGGGATTTATTTTGCACTTGCACCCTTCCCTCATAGTCCTCTCTCTCCAACAGCCCGTGAGAGCACAGCAATGTGCTTGGGTGTCTGAAATGTCTTCTGGGGTCCCACATCGTAGGACCTGGAGAACATCGTTTCCAGGGGGCCCTCGTTCTGCACTAGCAGCCAAGAGTCACCCTGAAATTCCCTGCGGAGCTCAGAACCTCAGTGAGGTCCTTCAGGCATGGACCCAGGGTACCTTGACAGCCTCCATCTGGCAAACTCAAGGAACCCTTTCCCCTCCAGTGTTAACAGGATCTGAAGATGGGCATTTCAAGAGATAAATCGGGAAGATTTATCACTGCTGCCATCCCTGTCCACTGCACATAGAGATAGGAAACCCCGTGGAAGAGGATTCATTTAACCCTATTATCTTCCCAGGCCCCGCAGCGGGTATGTTCATGAGAACGGCAAAGTCACTGATAGAAGTGAGAGTGCAAATACAAAGGCAGGTGAGTCACTGATGCTGACGGCATCCAGATCATCTGGAAGGAATAATCGTATTTTTCTGACCAATATGGACCGCCTTATAAAAATGTCATTCATCTCTCTTTTAAAGAGGGGTAATTACAATTAAATGTGTGAGACCAATATCCCCTCCTCCAGCCTGGGGCCGACTTCGCCCCCTAAGGTTGGAGCTGAGGCAACAAAGGGAGGACATTCAGGAAGATAGATGGGCTTAAGGCTGGCGTGCTGACCTGGATGTCACTCACCCTCACTTACCAAGGTCCATGCTCTTGGAGGCTTTCAGATTCATCGATTCAGGCTGCCTGGCCGGTGTCACAGATCTGAAGTGCATGTGCTGATCTGGAAAATATACTGCTGAATCCACCCCAGAGCTGTGGAAAGAAGCCATACGCCGTATTTAGATTTGGAATAAAAAAATTTTTTTTTTTCTTTTGGTAAAGGAAGCAGTTCTCATTTTGAACCCAGCCCCACCTCATATCCTCTCCAGCTCCCAACCATGTATTTTCAACCGATTCTGGAATCTCGGGTGGCTTTTATGAGATGTAGCAACTCTATTTTTATGTATTTTATCACACTCCACAATTTAAATAAAATATTCTCTGGTTAATATCATGTTTTCCTCTTCACTGATTTCAGCTAATTGGGATCCTGCTGTACAATACATAACTTCAAATGGGAAAGCCAGGCGTGGAAGGAACTGGAGGAGGTCAGCAGATACTCACAGAGCCTAGAAGCGGGGTTAAGAGATCTCTGAGGGCTAAGCATGCCCTTCCTTTAAAAACAAGTAAAGGCTTGTGTACTTTAGAGAAGACCATCCTGCTGAAAGACTGCCGGCTGCAGTGGTTTGGTCTCCGACTTTATTTAGGCCTATTTCCTGAAACTAACATTCATACCGAGCACACAGTCTACTCATTAATAACACAAAAAGGAAAGAACAAGAAAAGCACAGTTTAGACACCAGATATATTAAATGCCCTTATGGGCTTCCCAGTACTTGTAGTCAATCTCAAAGAACTCTATTTCTGCTAAATATTTTATTTATTTGGCTTGAGGATGGAGGGGATTATACAAGGGAATTATAGACAATGCTTTATTTCTTGGTCTAGAAATAAATCATATTTATAAATTTTGTAAATTAAATTACAGCTGCTTTCTCCCCTCGTATTCTCATATATTGAGAAAGTTAATATGGTGGCTCATTTCAGCATAACTTTAGTCTTAAATACAGTGAAACTCAAATCAAGTGTCCGATAAATCTGAAAGTACTGAGGTTGAGGTTTTCAAACAGTTGGGATTTGACACTGTAAACAGGAAAGCAACAATAAAAAAAAATGAACCATCATGAATGAGAATCCTTCAAAAATGTACAGGGGATCTCAATTTCTTAACCAAATATACCAAAATAAGTTTCATCTTTCCTTGAAACTCATTAGTTATGCACATTCAATACTGCCTTTATTAAAATTAAAATGCAGCAATAGTAATACTGCTGAGTCAATAAATGAACCCCCATTATTGTAATACAGTGGGGGGCTTACGGAAGTACCCGCATCAGGCAGCAGAGCACAGAGCTCAAGAGCCCAGATGCCAAAGCAGTGCTGCTTAGTTCTAAATCCCGGCTCTGCCCCTGACTAGCTGTGGGGCCTACACCCAGCACTGAACCTCTCTGTGCTTCAATTTCCTGATGCATAAAATGGGTCTAACTCCACTCCTTACTTCACGGGGTTCTTGAGAGATACAATGAGTTTGTAAAGTAAAAATAAAAAGATTTGTAAAGTCAGGAGAATGGATTCTGACACAGAGTAGATGCCAGTGGGAGCATTTAGGAAACAACTAAGCAGGTAAATAAATAGACCCGCTTTTGCTTCCCAAATGACCATACATTTTTGCTTTTCGAGTCATCTATACGATTTTTTCCAGTCTCTTTCTTTCTCTGTTTTGGTCAGGGTCTCGGTAGACCTGGGACTAAGAGCCCTTCTCTCCTTCTATTTATTTTCAGGTTTTTTCCTTTTTTTTAACAAATATTATTTATTTTTTTTTAACTGCGGTAAGGTTGACACGCGATGTTACATTAGTTTCAAGTATACAGCATGGTGCCTCCAACAAGTTTATCCCTTCTGCTATGCTCAGCACGAGTGGAGCTAAGGGTAATGTGCCGTGATGGTCAGGAACCTGGGCTAGAGAGCCCTGAGCCAGGGCGCGTGGCCTCAGTGTACTAGTCCCCGCAAGAGAGAGTATTAGGATGTATAGAGTTGTTGTAAGAAATGAAGGTATGGTATATGCTAACAGTAACGCCTAGAACACAATGAGAGCTCGATCAAAGTGAGCTGTTAAATCTTTTCTTTATTTCTGTAGGCTAGAGAGGGCCTGAGACGCTCTTCAGTGAAGAAATTATACATGGTTTCATGAAAGTTTCTCAAGAAATTCAAATCTACTCTTTAGAAAGCTTTTTTGTTTGTTTGGCTTCTTCCTTGGTGTCTGGCTTATATTTTCAATCGATAAAACCAGTGGCCTATATGGAGTATATTAGATGTGGTAGGGAGTGATGACAGAATATGCCAGGTGTGAGTAAATCTCCTTGCACCACAGGGCTACGGACGCTGGCCTTGCATAACAGCATCGCTCGGATTGTTTCGGCCCATTTTAAAGAAGAATTCTGAGGGGCTACTGTGAACATGAGCTTCCCCCTGAGCCTTGATGTTTTGGAAGCACTTGCCTTTAAATGTGGTATTCGACCTTTATTTGCACTTAGTTTCACATCCTTTGATCTCTTGTGATGATGTGGTTTTAGTGTCAGAAAGACTCATGGCCTTCAGAGAATCGAGAATTTAAGAGCCGGGAGGCATTAAAGGTCACCTCATCTAACTCCTCATCTTGTAGATAAGACACTGAGGCCCAAAGAGGAGCTGCTGTTCCAAGGTCACACAGATGGCCAGTGGCAAAGTGAGGACCCAAACTGTGGCTTCTTCATGTTGCCTTTTCTCAGAGCCACAAAAGCTTTGGCTGACATGGTGGCCAGCCCGGGGCACAGGTGCTGCTGATAAGTACTCCAGGAACATCCAAACGTTCCCTTTGGGGCAGATTCACTCCCTCTCTTATGCTGCTTGCGTTTTAGGTTAGCTTTGTGTTTCAGTAGAGTGCTACATACCATGAAATAAAAGGAAAGCAAAGAGTTAACCCAAACAGATGCCCTGTGTTACAACGAAAGCCATTTGAGGAGGTGGTTTAGGACCAACATGAATATTCCTCATTAAAACTTAGGTAGCACTGCATTTACAGAGCTCTGCTCAAGGAAGACTATGGGAATCTACCTAACTGAGGCACACACTGGTTAACCCACTTTATTGTCTTACTTTACCAAACTAGGCACTAATTGACAAATTAAATACAAGAACTCACATTTCTTGAGATTCTCGGGAAACAATGATCCCCATCCCCATTTTAAAGAAAGCAAGGTGGCAATGCCCCTTGATGCAGTAACGTCAGGTAAGGGTCAGTCTAAATAAAGTGAATTTTTTGGTAAAAATGTTTACATATAATGAAGGCTGATAAAAGAACTAAAAAAGCCGCTTTCTACAAATGAGTGTAACAAATGTTCATATATATGTGTGTGAGTGTGTGTGTGTGTGTATACACACTATGCATACCTGAATATATCCATTAAATTGATGATAGCGATTTACACACCAGTTGCCATTGCTTTGAATATGACCAAGTGTACGTTTTGAAACCTTCGAGAGAAGGACCCATTTTGCCATGGTACAAAATTAGAAATAAGGCAAGATAAGGCTGATATTTAAGAAGGGGAGTGTAATATGAGAAATTACAGGATTAGAGCCAATATACTGTGCATTGGTCTATGAACTTATACAGTGCACTTAAATAATGAAGTGTAGTATTGAATTAGTTAGTGTGAAAACATTTTAGACATGTAAGTGAGACTAGTAAGACCATTTGTAATTTTATTGGAAGTTTTTGGAGGGAAAGGGTGACACGGTGATTAACTATAAAATCTGACATATTTTAATTTTGAAGAAAGTCAGCACGTGCTCATGGCTCAGGGGGCTGCCGTAGAGGCTGTGGGAAGCTGCGAGCTGACAGCAGGCCAAAGCCACGGTTTAGATAAAGGCCACGTCTTCAGCATGAACAACCAGGGGATCTATCAAATAGAAATGATACTCAATGTCAAATTATGCTGCATAATGAATCAATAAAGGTAGCAGGAAGCATATGCCAGCGTCCTGAATGTGGTGACAAATCAGGAATGTGAAAGACATATAAGACCCAGCCATGAATGTTCAAGGAGAACTGTCAGAAATCAAAAGGAAGGAGAAGATTTTGAGAGGTATGGCAAAAAAAAAAAAAAAAAATTCTGAAATCTCAGGTGTCCATCCATGAATAGGCTTCAACAACTGGCTACTATGAATGAGAGTAGATACAGAAAGGAAGGGAGGGAGGGAAGGAGGGGGGGAGGGAGGGAGGGGAGAGACAGACCCAGAGAACCCAGAGGGAATGGAGAAAGAAAAAAATATGATCATGTAGGGAATAACCAAATGTTGTCTAAACTGTTAATAAAATTCAATATATTCTGTCTGTTCCTAATTTGCCTTAAACCCTCTCTGAGAGATCACAGTAGAAAATATACTTCCTTTGTATTTATTTTTTATTTAGACACATATATTCTAAACTTTTGTCCATAATTGATGACATCATAACTACAGGTAACTTCCGTAAATTCCTGATGTCATTTTGGTTCAAGATAACAGGCATGAAGTCTGATCACGTCTGCATCTCACTTCTCATGCAATAGTTGTGTTCTGTTTCAGAAGGCTGGCTACATCCCTAAACCACCACTTTTCCCTTTTAGAGGGCTTTTAACTTTTTTTTTTTTTTGAAAGCCAGGGCGGCCTTCCTTGCTCAGCCCTCCTGGTCCCTTCCAACCCTTCCTCCATCCCAAGTTCCACACATCCAAACCCCCCCCCCCCCCCCACCGCCTCGCTGCTGCCGGTCACCTAGGCAATGCAGCAGCTTGCAGGATGGTGCAGGTCACGAGATCCCAGGGGGAAGAGTTTCAAAGCTTTACATTTGTTCCTTCCATCTCAAAAATGTCTTTGGCTCTGCCCCTTCCTCTCCAGCCATGCTGTTCCTCTCTTCATTCTGGCCAGCCCAATCTCTTCTCTTGCCAGTCCCTATCCTTGTTTATGACTTTCCCCATCCACAACTGAACTCACTCAACCTGAGACTGTCATCAACACCTCCCGCCACACCCCACCCCCCCAAGAAATTTGTGGAGACACTGAAGAAGCCAAAAAGGCCATTGCTAATTCCTGATAATTCCATCTCTGCAATATCTCTGATGCCCTCTCTCACCTGAAGAGGTTTCTCATCTGAAAGATTCTCCCCACCCTCCCCAGCACAGATCCTTAATACCTTTCACTGCTACTGCCCTAGAAAATGTCCAAAGAGTCTCTGGCTTCCAGTGGATGTTAACCTTTCTCCATCTCCCTAATGCCTGTTGTGCACAACTAAAACCCAGGTCTTATCATGCTCACTGCTGAAACCCTACCACAAGGTTTGACCATCTAATGAAGGAAGTCTGCATTCCTTATCTTTGCACTCTGCGCTCTAGCATCTGGCCAGTCAGCCATGATACAAGTTGCACAAATCAACTTCCTTTCCCAGCTGCCATGCTGTTCCTTCTACCCTTCCCTCTCTCTGAAATTCCCCTCCTTCCTGGGCTTTTCTCATGTCCACCTCTGATTCATACTTTGAGGTTTAGTTGAAATGTCACTTTTCCCATAAATTTTCCCTGATTCCTCTATCTGGAAGCATCTCCTCTGTGTTGGATGTCCACAGCATTTTCTCTATACCTTCTGGTAAATACCACTTTGTCCCTTGTGTGCTAGTTATCGTTTTACCTACTGGCCTACCATCTTCTTGAGGGTAGGGTTTATATCTGATTCATCTTTGCATTATTCCAACACTTTTGCATATATATACAGAATAAACAGTAAAGTAGAATGAATGAAATTATTTTTTAAATGCATTTTGTTATGGCCACCAAACTGCCATTTTTGATTCAGGTTTGAGGCAGGCAATGGAAATGAATGGACAAAATTAAATATGTCTACATTTTCTTTCAAGAAACCCCTAGAAAACTGATCTAGAACATTACTGTAATTATCCACCCAGTTGGTGAAATTGGATTTGAGTCAGATAGCGGACTTCAAAAATGAAGGAATCAGAGATAGCTAAATATAGGTAAGCTTCCAGCTAAAAGAGTTAGCTATACTCTTTTGGTGGTGTTTTATTTTTAGCAGATTGTAATAAAAAGCATAATAGGAATGACACCAGCATTGCTGCAAGAAAAATGAAAAAATTCCACAGGATTATCCTGGGACATAGAATGGAATAAAATACACAGTTTTTAACAGCCATAATAAATACAGAAAATAGCAAAGGGACAAGTTAATGATTTTTAAAACTAATCAGAAGAACGAAATCTATGAATTCCACTAGTCAGATGGTGTGTATACTTAGTAAATCTCTCTCTCTCATGCTTGTGAGATTCTAAAAATTATTGATTTTTTGGTTTCTATTACAGAGTGGATATAATATTGGGCACTCTTTTCAATATTTTAGATTATATATGGTGTTGCTTTAATTTTTAGATTCCACTAACTTTCTTGGAACATTTATTTTTAAAATATCTTTAGGGTTTGCCAATTACAAATGAAAAAAGAAAAAAAATCAACTAAGCTTTATGTCCTCTCAGTTTTGTTTTATACCTTCCCATAGAACCTTTTAAGTTCTCTGGTTTTTCAACATGATAAAAGAAAGTTCAAAAATTTTCTTAAATATTTTATAATATATGATGAATCTTAAATTCCAGGAAGCAAAATATGAACATTCTAAACTACTAATTTTAGCTATGAGGAGTTTTCACTGAAAAGGTATTATAGATGCTATGAGATTTCCATTCTGGAAAGAAATAGAGTCAAAATCAGGTTGCTGGGTTTTCCTAGAAACACTGTACTGGGGAACGTTGATGAGCTCTCATTTTATCAGTACCTGTGGCTGTAATCTTCAGTGCCCAGTTCCAGAATGGGATGTGGTGGTGGAGAAGGCGGGACCTCAGCCTCGGCCCATCTGTCACTGGGGAGGAATAGCTCTAAAAAACAAAGAACCAATGAAGCTGTGGTCAATGGGAGGCAGAGCTATTTGGTGCCTGGCTTTCTTTCGGTCCATCTCACAGATGCCATCTGCACCAACACATTAACCAACCTGAAATCAATAAGTCCTCCTACAGAACTGATTCAGGATTTGTATGGGAGCTAAGGCAGCCCTGGGTGAGGAAATCTAAGCCTGCTAATAGGTTTTTACCCTATTAGCAGCAACCCAAGGCAAGTCAAAACCGTGCACCCTGAATATCATTTCCCAGCTACGGAAGGCTGACAGTAGCTCATGACGCGTGTTCTGTGGAAGATTAACAAAGCCATCTCTTTCATGCCTTAATGGTTTTGTAAACAAGACTCTCTCATGAATACGCTGGGTTATGTGGTGATTTAGGTATTTGCCTTAGTGACAAAAAGTACTTTAAAAAAAAAAACCCAAACATGAGATACTTTATATCTACTCACCATTTAGAGATGGTAGAGGGGAAAAAATACTCTTTTTGCATCTGTGCCACAATGGAAATACGTGGGTTTGAGGCCTTGGAAGCAAAAGACTAGGGTCAGACCTGGTTTTCTCACCTACTTAAAATGTACACTTTTTCAATCTCTTCTACTCTGGAAGAACTAGACATGTATCCTGAATCTTACTACAACCACTAACAAGCAGGTTTGTTGAGATCTTATCGTGTACCAGACATTGCGCTAAGCATTATGTACATTATGTCATCTGATGCTCATCCTTATTACCAGCACTAATGAACGGATGAAAAGCATGAGAGAGCAGCCTGGGGGAGAGTCAAGTTTGTGCAGCAAGGCCGCCAGGTCCCCAGTCATGGCTCCCACTACTCTGTGAACGTGGCCCAACTATTCAACTTCTCTAAGTGTTAGTTTTTGAAATCTATAAGGTGGGAATGAGAATAGCTTCATTAGAGGAATATAAGAATTATATAAGATGGTGCATATTCACACAGATTTATAAATGCAAAGTGCTAATAAGCAACTAAAAGATTATTCTTCTATACCCCCTAAACTCTACTGTGTATCTATTACAGTGAGAGATTCGGTAAAAGGTGGACCCTATTTGTCTTGATTGCTGGAACAAGAGAAAAGTGTCCCTACCCCTGTGAAATGTTGCTGGTAAAAGAACCTGCTTGATTTGCCCACATGCCAGGTGTGATGGTTACTTTTATGGTTAACTTGACTGGGCCCAAAGTACCCAGATAATTAATCATACGTTATTCTGGGTGTGTCTGGGGGGTTGTTTTTTGGGTGAGCTTAGCATTTAAATCAATAGACAGAGTAAAGTAGATTGTCCCCCCATAATGTGGGTGAACCTCATCCATCAGTTGAAGGCCTTAGTAGGACCAAAATGCTGACGTTCTTCTGAGTAGGAGAGAATGCTTCCTTCCTGACTGTCTTCAAACTGAGACACTAGCTTTTTCCTGCCCTTGGGACTTAAACAGAAATACTGACTCTTCCTGGGTCTTGAGTCTGCTGGCTTTCAGGGCAGGACTACACCGTTGTCTCTGCTTGGTCTTTAGCTTTGCTCATTCACCTTGCAGTTGTTGGGACTTGCCTGGCTCCATAACCATGCGAGCCAATTCCTTATAATAAGTCTCATTATATCAGTTATTATATGTTCTTACGTATATGTCATATATATTATATATTATACATTATATGTTATACGATGTATAATATAATGTCTATTATACATTAAATACATATAAATACAAACGCATCCCATTGGTTCTTCTATGGAGAACCCTGTTCCACACTCTGCTCCAGGGACTAGTAGGATATGGAGGTAGTTCTGGCAGTGCTGACATGTCCCTGGGTAGAAGGCTGGACGCAGGAGTTCTGATAGGCAGGGTGACCAGGGTACAGAAGTGTGGTGAGCGAAGGCAGTCAGCACTGTCCCCCTGCACCGCCTCCCACCCAAGTGATCTAGTGAGTTGGTAATACAGTGGCAATCAGGCAGCCAGAGACTTGCTGAGAGAAATAGAAGGATACACTGTAAACTGGAGACAAGGGACACATTGGGACAACATTTTCCACTGGCTCTAATCTCTCTACCCTCAACTTCCTAGCCCATCTTTCACACTGGTGATAAACACAGCCATGATCATGTATCCTTGGCCTCTCAGAAACATTTCAGTTGCACACAACAGCCTAGAGAATAAAGGTCTACACCCCTGGCAGGCAACGTCAGCTCCTTATCACACACTAGCTACCCAAGACTACTTACTGTTCCCCAACCACAAGCCTGGGCCTTCTTGCCTCAGTGTGTTTGCTTACATAACTGCAAAATCTAGTCCCAACCATCAAAGTCCCACCCTTCTCTCAAGATCCACCTCAGTATTTTTATAACAGTGGTAGAGAATACTAGTGCTCACTCTATCTGTGTCCCTCCTTTCTTCCTGCACATACAGACCCCATTTCCCAGCCTTCTTTGTCCCTAGACTTGTTCTTGCCAATAGCATGTGAGTTGCTCTGGTCATTGACATCCCCAGTATCAGTGGTTACGAAAGGGTACATTCTCTCCACCTGTCCCATCTTCCAGCTGCAAGGAGGAGGGGATGAGGCTCTAGAAAATGGCCCAGCTACCAATGGAAGGAACCCAGGTCCTCCATCACTGCAGGGAGCACAGCTCCCATCCTCCTGCTACCACACCTCACTGGGCTGTGATATGACAAGAAAAATACTTTCACCGTCTTTATCCCCTGATATTTGGGGTTTATCTATTAATATTATGGAAAACTACTCCATTTATAACATTTATCACATGCTGCTATTGCAATGAGCTATCAATCTATCATCTATGTATCTATATCTATTTCTCTTACTGGACTATGGAGAAACTCCTCCTTGTCCTCTTTCTCCTCTCCCTCCTCTTCTTCAGCATCTTCTCTGGATTCTTCAAGTTTTATTACAATTGTTACCTTTAGATTTTTTTTAGAGAGAGAGAAAGATTGCACTGGGGGGCGGGGGGCAGAGGGAGAAGGAGACAAGCAGACTCCTCACTGAGCAGGGAGACTGACATGGGGCTCAATTCCAAGGCCCCAAGATCATGACCTGAGCTAAAATCAAGAGTTAGGTGCTTAACCAACTGAGCCACCCAGGTACCTGTTACCTTTAATTTTTATTTCATCCATATGAACAATCTACATATTTTTAAGTGTCTATAGGTACAGAGGCAAATATCTTCTTTGTTGACTCTCTATCCATGGTATATTTTTAAACATGTTCAGATGTTATAAGTAATTTTTCTTTCTCTTGGCCCAAACACCTCTATTAACCCTCTATCAGTGTGAAAATATGGAATTCTTTTCTCCAAAATATAGTATTTCTGGATTTCATCACATGTACAAGGTTAAGTTTTGATGGTCATCCTATAATATATGCCTGTGAATGTTGACAGTGCAGCCTCAAGTAACTACTTCATGACCCAATAACCCTTATTTTAATCTTTTTTTTTTTTTTTTATTGTTGTTACTTGTTTTACAGACTCCATCCTGCTAGGGTCAGATCAGAAAAGAAGAGTGAAAAGGGACTGCAACTTTAGACAAGGGCTCAGCGGGCTATGGCCCTGGTCCAAAACAAGCCCGCCATTCGGTTTTGTACATAAAGTTTCATTGAGCAGTTATGCTCATTCTTTTCCTACTGTCCATGGCTGCTTTTGGACTACAGCGGCAGAGCTGAAGACCTGAGACCGAGATCCCCTGGCCTGCAAAGCCTAACCTATCTGGCCCTTTACAGATAAAATTTGATGACCCCTTGTTTTTTATTTTTTTTAATTAGAAAAAATTTTAAAGCCTATTCTTGAGGGCTATAACAGCATTGTATTCTTTTCTGAAACCCTGATGGTGTATTCTACACAATGGAGGTATCCAATAAACATCAGGCAAATTGAAAAGAATAATTCAATTTCTGATCACCACTGCAGAGGGAATGCCTTACGTGCTACAGAGGAGTGGACACATGCTGTTTCCCCAGAGAAGGCACATTAGGAATAATTATACATTATGTGTCTGCCCAAAGGACCCCAGGGAACATGGATCCAGTGAGACAGGACACACAACCGAAGGGGTTTGATTTGGGGTGGGGATGGAAGTCCTCCAGGAGCCCTTCCTGGATGGTGATCCTGAGCAGACTTAGGGCAATGGGTGACTCACACATGGGGCTGGGGTGCAGTAGAATTGAGAGGGGAGGGGAAGCAGGAATAGAGCACAGAAGGGGGAGACGAGAGCAATTAAAAGGGAACTAATAACAAACCAGAGGCAAATGGTGCTTATTACTATTACTTAACCATTACTTGGCCACGGGTGAGATCTAGCAGCAAAATTCTTCAGAAAATACAGTGTTGGTATTTCATATTCTTTATTACCATTTAAATGCTTAATAGGATTTTATAACTAAACTGTTGGGACACAGCCCCCATCCTGACCCCTTACCATTTGGGGCACCACACTCATTCTACTGCAGGCATTGCTAGCAATTCTCCAACACAAATGTGAATTTTCTGGTGGTACAATTTCTACAAACGTTAGTTCTAAAAATGCCTTTTCCCTGTTACGGCTTGACAGGAGTATGTGTATATATATAAAAAAAATAACCAAGGAACTGTGGGTGGTATGTACTATTATTACAATAAGAGAAGGAACCCAGCATATCAACATTGGATTTTTAAATATACAAAGGAAAGGAAAAAGGGAAGAAAAAAGAAGTGAATGTTTTGGCTGTAAAAGTTCCTTTCCACACTAGACATTACATTTTGTCAACTCAGTCTTGCTTTTCTGAAGGGGCTCCTTAAAAAACTTGGTCATGTTGAGTCAACACTCAGGTTTCACGAGGCTTACTGGCCTCTTGCTACCTCATGTGCAACTGAAACTCAGAAACTCTCAATGGTTCCCAAAATTTTAAATGTTTTTAGTATGACAAAGAGATGATGATCATGATATTTTTCTCCAGCATCATGTTTACAAATTCTATTATATATATTCTTATCTCTAAGTCAATAGGCTTACATAAAAGTAAGAGAATTTCATCTACAGGTCGCTTACGATTAAAATTTAATGAGTCTATACCTTGGTAGGCCTAATTCTTTAACTGAATATTGTATAACAGATCTACAAGGAAATAACAGCAATAGATTTTTCCTGCTTTAAAGAAAAATAATGTTCAGCGCAGTCCTTCTTGAAAGAACTGGATTTTTTTGTCACCTTGGAAAATTGACACGGGGGGAGGAAGTACAGCAGGAACCTTGTAGGTAGCTGACCTGCACGGTTTTTCACTGGTGTAAAATGTTGTTCTACCTGGAGGTAAGTCTCAAGAGGAAGAGAACAGACAGAGACTCCCAGTGGTTGTCTGTGGCCACACGTACTCAAAGGACCTAACTGTTCAGTGGAAATACAAACTCAAAACATTCTATTGAAGTTTCAAAGAATTATGACATTTTATTTTTAGCATGTGCTTTGACTGGACTCTATTACTTGAATTTTTTTTCCGGGTATATCCTTACATTTTAACTAGTTCTATAGTTTCGTTATTTTGGCCTTTGTTGGCCCTTCTAGAGATACTGTCCCATTTCCCTATCTCGATGTCCTCTAAAAATACTCCTTGTAATTACCACTCCAGTGTCAATATTTTATAGTTATTAAAAATGAGGGGCATCTGGTGGGTGTAGTTGGTGAAGTGTGTGACTCTTGATCGCAGGGTTGTGGGTCCGAGGCCCACGCTGGGTGTAGATATTACTTAAAAAATAAAATCTTTAAAAAAAATGAAACAAGATAGGGGATAACATGCCCACTACTCCTTTGGATGTCACTGGTATAATTAGGAATAAAACCTTTAACTTGGATTGTCACTGTATCACATGTTGCTTGAGAATTAAACGCCAATCAAATTATGTAAAGCCTAGATATTTTAATACACATGGCGATGTTCTTGATCACTATATGGGCACGGTAGAGAGAAGGCTGTTCTAGTCTGTGGAAAACTTGCTGTTCCTTCCCCAGATTCTCCTCCTACTGTGATTTAAGGTCTCAGAAAGAGATCTCGCTTTGTCAAGACAAATTTTAATTTCTTAAAGAAGACGAGAAAAGACAGAGTATTTTTTTTTATCTGATACAAAGTCAAGTGAGCTTTTAATGACACTCTTGGTATCAGGTGAAAGGACTTCAACAGTTTCAAGAGACCAATGTAAGACAAGGTCTGTGCTGTGGTTTAAGGAGTGAACTTGAATCAGAGAGATAGGGGCTGAATCCAGGCTCTGCACAGATCAAGTATGTGGTCTTGGGTTAATTATTTACTCTCTATTTCTTCATCTGTAAAATGAGGATAATAGTATTACCCACTTCCAGTGTGCATGTAAATTGCTTAACACAGACTCTAACAGACAGTAAACACTTAATAAATAAATGGCCACAGCTGTTGCTGCTACTCTCACTAAAATGGACTAAGTCAGAGGGAAAAAACGGCGTCCCATTCTGATAAAACAATTTAATTCTAGAGGAATCTGAGAGGTACAAGCCTGTTCTGATGGAGTTCTCAGAGTTTAGAACTTGTTCCCATGTAGTTAAATTTTGGTAACATCTTAAATGTAAATAAGGGATCAATTACATAAATAGTGCCTGCATTCAACAGATTACTATGCAACCACTAGTACAGGATAATAAGGGAAAGACAATGTAGTAAGGGAATAATAAGAGCATTCCAACTGTTACACAATGGTCTCGGTTCATGGTATTTACCACACTCTTCTAGAATCTGTGAATCATGTTATGACCATCTTATGGTTTAATACTAGTCCATACATTTTTTTTAAGTTTAATAGTTATTTACATTTGGTAACTTCCAATAATTAAAAGATTGTTAAAAAAAAAAATAACAGTTTGCCATTTTGTTTCTCCATTCTGCCATTTTGTTTTTGTTTGGCTTATTTCACACATCATCCTCCGTGTTTGGGGCAGCAAGCATAGAAACTGTCACTTAAACTGGAGGCGATGCCAGGAATCTGCTTCACAACTTCTGAGTCAGCTCTCCCACCCATCATCTCTCCGTGTTCATGACTCAGAGTAACAAAGCCTGCACTTAGTGTAATTAACTTCCCTTAGTCCTTTTTTTTTTTTTTTAAGATAGTCTTGTGTTTTCTCACGCCATTTTCAGTAGATGGAAATGGACAGACTCTTACCTTTCTGTTTGTCTTGTGAACTGTAAGTGCCAAATGGATTCAATGAACTATTATCATTTCTCCTGGAGGTGGTTATAGCGTTTTGACAATTCTCAAAGCATGGCTTAGAAAATGCCTCACACTCTGCAGGCTCCTAAGGGATAAAAATAAAAATTACATTTGCTTTTTAAATATGTTCGAACTTGGTCAATGAAAGCAAAGTAGGAGAATGATCAATTTATGAATGATCTTCCAAAAGTCTACTGCATGTACACACTCAACTGGAAAATCAAAATGGCCTTATCAGTTAAAAGATCTTTGAAGACGAAATACAAAAAATACTGACAATGTGGTGCTAAGGATTGGGAGTACTCATAGCCAACACCAAAGAGGATTAACTTTATTATTCTTTCCCCCCACTTACAAATGGCTTCTTTCAAATTTTCTTCCATCTGGGAGTACAGCTTGTGACAGTGTCAACACAAGAATAACGGTCCATGCCAAGGGTGTTTTTCTGCCAACCAGCTGGTTCCTCTCTCTCCCTCCCTCAGCGACTAAGTGCATATGCTCTAGGACAAGTCAGAACCTAAGCAGGTTTGCCACTCAAATGCCATGAGTGTATCCCGCTGCAGACACTGGGTCTGTTGGCCAGAAGCTAAAACAAACTCTGTGACAATAACAGACAGTGGTCCTCCTGAGCTTTTGCCCACTTTTTGGTATTTTCCCCTCCTATTTGGATGTTGACAGCCTGCAGACAAATTCATAGTGTCCTCAAAATGGCTGTATCCAGAGTAACAGGCCCGCAAAGCATGTTGCAGGGGTGTGAAGAGGGAGCGGCGGGGGGCCAGTTTCAGAGGGCTCCAGGTGTTTGTTCAAGAGGACTGAGGCACACAACTGGGGGCTGCTCTTGCTTAGACTGTGTGTCTTTCTAACAGATTTCAAGGAAGTCATGTGGAAGCCATCTCACCGTTGTGCCCCTGACCATTTGTTTTTGTTTTGTTTTGTTTTTTTAAAGATTTATTTATTTATTTGTTTGACAGAGAAAGAGAGAGCACAAGCTGGGGAGTGGCAGGCAGAGGCAGAGGGAGAAGCAGGCTCCCCGCTGAGCAAGGAACCCAATGTGGGGCTCCATCCCAGGACCCTGGGACCATGACCTGAGCCCAAGGCAGCCACACAAGTGACTGAGCCACCCAGGCGCCCCCCCTTGACCATCTGTGAGAGGAACAGGCCACATACAGAACACAGATCTGATCTCCAAAAGCTCTTCACTTCGGAGCAAAGCATTTGGCCCAAACAATTTTATTATACTTTCCTCTCAGTTCCACAAACTTGGTATCCTGCTAAACAAAATATTTAAAACATTCAATTTATGCATTCTTAATAATTAAAATATTTTCAGCTGCTGAAGGTCTCCTGGCTTCTTGTCGAGGCTTATAACACTTTGCCCACACGCAGTGTTACCCTCTGCCTCTGTGCTGCTAGTCAAACCAGAATCAGCAAACTACTCCTAAATTAAAGCCAGAGCCCCGGCAGGCAGGAGAGGTAGGACTGACTGCACATAGCCTTGTGCTTTAACAACAACAACAAGAACAAAAAAAAAAAAAATCCTCTTTCCCAGCTCTTTGATAAATGACACAATCGATATCCCAACAACTGATCAGTAACCAGCCTAATTAAAGTATTCAGCCTGTAAAAACAGGGCTGTCGTGGAGCCCTCCATTAGTGTCCCAGCCAATAAAAAATATAATGGATTTTTAAACATATTCTGCTTCTACCAAGATGAGCTTGTAGCGGGGAGGGAAATGTTTTGGGGAAGGGGGGAAAAAACAGGTCATAACCCATTTTTTAATACTAAGTCTCTAGGCTCAAATAGAATTACAATTGAACCTCAAGCTCATCCTTTGAAAAACATGGTTCTGTTTAAAATGATTTTGATTCCATCAAGGACTCATTATGTATTCTTCACGAGGTCCTCATCAAAACTGTTTACGTATCTTGTACATCTGGGTAATGTGGGAAAATACTCCAACAACTATATATTTTGACTTTTCTTAAGTAGCTTCTTCAATTTTTTTTATATCAATATAATGTTCAAGTAACCATTTTAGTATTCTTGCCAAATCTAACTAGTTGATTTGCCTGCATGTAGGAGCAGTGCTGGGACCTTTTTCTCGGTGACGCTGCCTTTTTATTGTACCTGAGGGTGACTGCGGCCCCACAGGAGAAGACACCACAAGCAGGAGTGCACCACATACGCTTTGACACAGTCAAACACAGAACTGGGAGATCATATACCTGCAGATGGGTTTTTTTGTTTTTGTTTTTTTTTCCAATTTAATAAAGATTAGTTGTACATTAGAGGCTGCTGTCTTCATAAGACAAAAACGCTCTTTAATCTTCGTGGGTACCACAGAGATTCCCGATAACTGAGAGCATCAAGTGCCTGCTCATTCCCCATGGAAAGCATGTAAATATTAGGGAAACTAAAAAGGGACCTTGTTTAAATGTCCTCATCAAAATTGCTTTTTGTCCCATTTCTTAATTCCCAATTAATTTCCTAGTGAACTGTATTAATAAAACTAATAACTGTATTAATAAAACGCTTCTGAAGATGGGCAACAAACCAAAAGTTTAGTACTTTCTTCTGATGGATTAATTGTCAACCCACCTCAGAGTTGGAGAGTGGAAATATGTGCAATGAAGAAGAATGTAAATGATAAAACGTCTCTACTAGATGAGCCCAAATACAGAATGTTTACCCACCAGGCATACGCCTGTTTTAGAGAAAGACATGAAATTAGGAAAGGGGAGGGGTAGCAGACATAAAATGCCTAACAACCGTGTTCGTTTTTTCTTCCTTTCTTTTCTTTATCCCTTAACTTTTGCTATTTGCAACAGGTGTGGGACTCTATAGCAGTGCCGTCCAGACTTTTCTCTTAGTTGAAATGTCTTTGTTCCAAGAAATCTTAAGGGAGACATAATACACAAATGCACAGAGGGGAGGCTTAGGGGCCCACGGGCCATCCTTCACACCTATCCCATCCAACTGGGTACCATGAATCCCAAGGCTCTAGAGTAAGAATCAAATTAAACCAGAAAGGAGCCAATTCCATCATGGATGGAAGGAACAGATAAGGGTTTTATAACTATGTACATAAGTAAAATCCATTAAATATTCATGGAAGCCTCTCTGTCACTTAAGCAGACACAAATGTTGAAAACGAGTTGGCTCATTATATATAGTCTCCAGTAATTGGCCAATTTACATTTATTTAACATTTACAAGGTTATGTACAGAAGAGTAAAAAGGTACAGTTACTCTCTTCCAATAGCTGATAATGTAACGAAGTGAGATATAGTTTATAAGTTTACTACTTCAGCTGACCCTCTCAGATAAAGTAGGTCTCAGATGCATCTTTTATTCATTCATTCGACAGTATTTATTAAGTGTCTACTGTGTGCTGGGAAATGAGGATACATTAAGGGATAAAACAGACAACAGTATCTGTCATCTGCAAGTACTGAGCACCCAGTTATGTCTTCATATAGCCAGAAAATGGACAATCTGGGACTTTTACTCAAGTAATCCAAAACTTTAGAGCCTAAGCTTTTAACTACTATGAATTTCAACTACCTTCTACTATTGTTTAATTTGAAAAATCCTCTCTTTTTTAATTTTTAAGTTGAACATATTATTAAAACTAATATTTCATGTTAGTGTGTTATTAACAGTATTCTATGTTAACTGCCTTTTACTGTATTACGCAAACATTACTTGTCCTCAGAGAATATTTGTGTAATGTGCCCATGTTTTTCTTAACTATGATCAACTGTTTTCTTCTTATCTTTTCTTAAAATATTTTTAGGAGCATTTAATAATTATTTTTCATATATAAGAGAAAATAATGTTTTAGGAATATTTTATATTATAAATATATTAATATACTTGTATAATTTAATAATATAATTGTGTAATATAAATGTAGTATAGTTGTATGTAAGTGAAATGTTTAGGGATATCAGCATTCAAGAATATTTTATGCTTACACTTGATGGGTAGGCAGAAATACTTCTTACGTTAAAAAAAAAATCCCTAAAAAATCATGATAAAATACTGTAAAAATACTTATTTAATTAAAAAACATTTATTTAATAACATGAAGCAAGCAGCTTGCTTAACAGACCAAATTTTAAATTAGTTAAGTTCCAGGTCTGTATTATCCATGTGAACATTTTGGGGGAAAATGTACTGCATTATAACAATCTTCACATTAAGCGCTGTATACATCTGATTAAGAACTTTCTAAAGTATGGACACTATAAGCACCTCAATCAAAAAGTATATAAAGATGCTACATAGTTTAATAGTTTATTATATGAATGAAGCCAAAGCTCTAGAAATTTCTGGGGGAAAAAAAAACTGGAAAATATGGACCTGTTACATTTGAAAAATTCTTCCTTTATATACACATTCTTATACCTTCTAGTTACACCTATAATATACAACCATGTGTTTGCCGCATAAATCCATCAGAGCCCTTCTGGGGCATATTTTTCCAAAATTTCAGAGTAAGTATGATACTAAGGGACAGAAATTTGCATATTCTAGGTGGCCATTTGGGCAATTTGCTGAGGGAACTAAAGATATGCATCACCTCCAGTGGTCTCTCTGGTCTCCGGAGAATCACCAACTGGATCATCCCTCGAATATTTCCTTCCATGGACATTGATCGCCTCAGTGTCTCCATAGCTTCATGGTTGGACTTTCCCAAAAGAGATTCCCCATTAACGGCAATCAGCTGGTCATTCATCCGTAGACGACCATCCTAGGGCAGAGGGAAGAAAAACAGTATTAAATAGAGAAAAGTATGGTGATGATGGATGGCTGTTTCAGAAAAAGTTCAAGTTTAAAAAGAAAAAAAAAACAACCCAGCCATTAGGAATGATTTATTTTCTATGGCAGAACAAGGTTCTGGAGCTTATCAAATAGTCACAAATACTAACAATAATGAACAGTGTGAAAGTATGTTTTTGAAATCTCAGAGTCCCAAGCTGCAATAATTTAGACATTTGTATAATATCTCTTACCTAAATCTTTGGCAAGCATGCTAACCTAGCCTGATTCTGCCATTTTCTCTGGCAGGGACCATACTGGCTCATGGAAAGGGGGTTTGGAAACAAAAGGAAGTAGTCACATCACTTGAAACAAGGGCTTGCATTTGCAGGCACAGAGAGACATTATGCTTAAATGTTGCATGCTTGACTGTGGTAATGTGTCTCCTAGATCTCACCGCTAGCTCTGTTGAACTGTGCTGAAAAACAAAAAACAAAAAACAAAAAAACTCATGTAATTTTCCCTAATACAACCAAAAAGTTGTAGCTAGTAGCTAGTCTGCTAGTCTGCAAAAGAACACAGAGGTGTGCGGTGAGGGACCAATTTGCTATGATGTCTTCTGGCAAAAAAAGCGCGACAAAGGAGACGGTCAAGCTTTTTTTGCAAGGAGGCTCTGACAGATGAGTACTTTTACCCAGAATCTTCAGGAAACCACATACTACAAAGTGCACAGAAGCTCAACATGTGGATCGGCAGCCTGGACTCCAGTCTGAATCACTTCTAGACACTAGTCATCTTCAGCCAGAAGCATCACACAAGCTAGAGACTAGGGTGCCATCTCTGCCAACAAAAGAACTTGGGGGGGGACCACAGTGCCTCTCCCCCACAGGCAGCCTTGAGGGAAAAATCTTCAAAATACTGACAGTCAGATTAGGGACATGCCTTAGACCTGTTTTCACACTAGGGTAGAAAGTTCTCACTACGAGGCACAGGCGCAGTTTTAGGAATGTTATGATGTAGGGGCGTCTGGGGGGCTCAGTGGTTAAGCATCTGCCTTTGGCTTGGGTCATGATCCCGGGGCCCTGGAATCGAGCCCCACATCGGGCTCCCTGCTCTGCGGGAAGCCTGCTTCTTTCTCCCTCTCTCTCTGCCCCTACCTCCGCTCGTGCTCGCTCTCTCTCAAATACATAAATAAAATCTTTTTTTTTTTTTTTTTAAAAAGTAATGTTATGATGCCACTGCAGCTAATAATCTTAACCAAAATACCGGGAGGTTTGTATGACAAGTTACCTTCCTGGAGAATTCCTCCATGAATCATCTCTAGTAATTCTCACAGAACTCAAGAACTAGAACAATGCTTTTATTCACATTACAGATAAGGAAACTGAGGCAGGGAAGGGCTGCAACTTGCCCAGGTCACAAAAGCAAACCAGAGACACAATGACCCCAGTTCTGATATCATGCACTTTGGCTCTTCAGTCTCCCTACTAGAATTCTCTTTGTTATTTGATCTCTAGACTACAGTTGTACAACTCTAAAATAGGAAAGGAAAATACTGAAGAGCTTTTACAGGAGTAAATATCTGGGATCCATGTTCAAGTTAAGAGAATAAAATACAAAAGAGTAAAACTTCCCTAAGAAATGAGAAAACCAGGCATACAATGAACAATAGGACCAACTGTGCAGCTTTGGGAGAGAAATCCTGCAGACAAGTTGATAAACTTTGACTAATTCGGTAGCAGATGGTCAGAGGAAGTTCTTCCGCTGACAGCAGGGGAAAGGGTGAGTGGTGAAAGCTGCTCTGGAGAGCTAATGCCGTGATGGAGACGCACTGCACGTGCCACCTGCTGGTGAGGGCGCGTGGGCTTGCAGAGGCTGCCCAAAGGACCATATGCTCCTGAATGAAGAAAGTGGGATGTCAAGGCGACGAGATCGATCCAGAAGAGCGTTCGATCAGAGCTGGAAAACGTCTGAGTGGACTGCCTCCACAGAGCATGATGTCCCCTCCCTTCCTCTTGTTTTCCCACTCCACTTAACCTTTACCCTAATTTGGAACAAATCTGGAAATGAGATTTACAGGAAAGGCCAAACAAGAAAGAAATCTCTCCATTTCTATGATCTAATTTTGAGTGGGGCACAGAAAGACTGAGGTTAAGGTTACACAGAACAGGGTAAAACAAAAACAACCTTAATGGTTTAGTCATGTGAAGTGAGACACAACTCGAGAAATCATTCTGGTTTATTTTGGCCTTTAGTGGAAGGAGGACTAATGGATTGAGTCTTGAGAAGGAGGCTGGGAGGGTCACTAAAAATCAGATGTAAGATTTTTAAAGAGGAGGAGGAAGCAGAAGAGTTGGATCAAGATCCTCGCCCTGTTAACAGGAAATGAGGTCTAGCATTGGATTTGCAGAGACTTAGTCTTGGCAGAACACCTCTTCCTCTATGATATGAAGAAAGATAAAGATTGAAGCTTTATGGGTATCTCTAGGATGGAGGAAATAAAATCTGAGTGAGATTCCACCTGGTAACCTCATGTGAACCTTGTCTGTAAAGTATGGGGCAAGGTCTAAGTGAAGAGGTAAATAAGAGATAAGGAGATATAAGGACTTTTTTTTTGATAAAATAATCTCTTACGAACAGGTACTAAGCACAAACTTTCATTTCTAGCTACATTCGAACTCTCAAGCACACAGAGCACTACATTGAAGTAGAACATGTTTGCTGTATCCAAGTCCCAAACAAAAAGGCAGGTCAGGTCACCCTGGGGCAGCTGGGATTTTTTTTTGGAAGACATACACATTTATCACAAGCATCACTGGAGAGCTGTGGGCATGATAAAAATCCACACACTCTCATTTTCAGGCTTGGCTGGTCTGTTGCTCTTGGTGTGTGCTTTTTCTGTATAAGATAAATGATGGGTAATTTCATTAATGGTGATGCCAGAAAGTGCCATGTTGTCCTAACATTTAGAATAGAATCACAGAACTTAGAGCTTGATAGGTCCTTTGAGATCATCTTGTCCAACCTCTTCTGTACAGATAAATAATGTGATGCTCAAAGAGGATGCAAAGCCATTCGTTGAACTCATCTTAAGAGAAGGCACTTCCCCATGGGCTGGGACTTGCTCAGCTAGTTAGGGTCAGAGCTAGATCAGAAGAGCCCAAGTCCTGGCTTCTTAGCATTCTCCATTCCTAACCATTCTCTCTGCTACATAGATGATGGTGACTAGTTCCTAAAGAAGTAACGCTTCAAGAAAGAAACATTCCAAACCGGCGAGGACAATATGTCACCAGATGTCTCCTGGAAGAGAGCCTGATACAAAATCCAGAGTCAGATGGCAGAAGATATGGTGACTGGTGCTTGTGCTGGGGGATGGCAGGACAACTGTCTTCTTCTGCAGAAGCAGGAGACAATTTGTTCACCTCTCTAGCCATAAGGACATAAATGCATACCCATGTCTGGGCTTGATCAAAAATGAAAGTGATTCAATGGGAAGCTCATTAAATATCTCTAACTCGGACTCATTAAATATCCTTCACAATTGTATATGCCCATTGTGTATGCTTTGGGATAATTTTGACCAAGAAAAGCACTTTTTTATGGTTTTATCTTTTTATTTTAATACTATGTTTAAGTGCATACTTAGACATGAGAATGCTAACTCTCACCAACTCATTTTATAGAAGTGATTTCAACTATCTGGGGATAAAACTCAATAATTTTAGAATATTTATTTCATTGTAATTTGGGTCATGCTTGTGTCTGTTAAAGAAAAAAAATCCCTTTCTGCTATAGACTGAATGCTTGTGTCCCTCCTCCCCCACCCCTCTTCCAAATACATATGTTTCAAATATGTGAGGTTATTAGGAGGGAACCTTCATAAATGGGATTAGTGCCCATATAAAACAGGCCTGAGAGAGATTCCTCACCCCCTCTGCCATGTGAGGGTACAGAAAGCAGATGGCTATCTATCAATCTGAAATGGGCCCTCACCAGACACTGTATCTGCTGGCGCCTTGATGTTAGACTTCAGCCTCCACAACTGGGAAAAATAAACTTGTTTTCTATAAGCCACCCCATTATGGCAGTCTGCTGAAGCAGCCCAAGCAGACTAAGACACTTTCCTTCCTATTTTACTGCCATCAGGCCCCTAACTAACAAGACTCCTCACCTCTGGCAACTATACTCTTCATCTCTGGTCAACCCCATAACCAACTCTATCCATCCTCAAGCAGAAGGGAGTAAAGGAAGTTCCCCAAAGAGGAAGGAGAACAGAGTAAAGATAAAAAGTAACTTCCTTAGGACACCTAAGGACAAATAAAAACTGGTACAAGATTTAGGTCTTCTCCATGTCCTGGGATTGCTTCAAATCTCATCAGCCCTAACCCAGTTCTAATGCAATAGGATGAGTGGCCCAGGAGACAAGATGTTTGAGAATTACCGTCTCCCTTTTACTAAGCACCTAACATAGGCCAGTCTTTATGCAAATGTTTTGTATATGTTCTCTCATTTTTTTCTCACGACAATCCTGTGAGAGAAATACTACTCTCCACTATTTAAGAGATGTAGAAATGGAGAGTCAAAGAGATAAAATGATTTGTCAAAGGTTATTGGCATGGCTAGGTGTCCTTGTCTCTGAGTCAGACATGTACCTGTTATGCTATGTTGCTTCTAAGATCAGAGTTCTAGAGATGATTAAAGACATTACAATTATTAATGACAATAATTATTTAATGAGTTTCTTCTTTGGGTAGTCATTGTGCTAAGCCCATTATGTGCACTAGATGATTTAATCTTTACAACAATCCTGTACATTGGGGACTGTTGCCCTCATTTTATAAAAAAGAAACCAAGAATTAGGTCAGTTAAATGCATTGTTACAAGTCACAATTCTAAAGCAGATTTGAACTAGGACTGGGTCACTGTGAAGGCCATGTTTCCAACTATTTTGCTAGGGATTCTTGACTTTTATGGACTCTTAGATTCCTTTGAGAATCTAATAAAGGCTACAGATTCTCACCTCTTAAAAATATTTACACCACAGCTTCTCCACAGCTGCACATTTGGACCAGATAATTCTTTGTAATGGGGGCAGTCATATATTTTTGTAGGATATTCCATATGCCCACTGAAGTATATCCACAATTTCCAGGGCATCTAGTGACCTTATATTTCAGCACCTGTTGTAGTCAATGGTGCCCGGGTACTACCTCTACGATGATTACTGGTGACGTTGTATGGCTTAATCCACCTCTTTTGGCTAATTTTTTTGTAAGGTCCCTTTACCTCTGAAGTTCCAATGAACACAGAAGGGAGAGTAAGGAAGCCTAAGCAAAGAACTAGCCTCTGCAAAACATGAAACAAGCATGAGAGAGTGGGCTGGCTTTTCTTGGGAGTAGCTGGCTGGAACCCAAGGCCAGTCCGCATTAGGCCAGGGTGTTGAGAGGATTAATCATGACCAGATGCCGGCTCCTGCCTCTGCATGTTTCTAATGGGCCCTCAGTAAAGCCTCCTGGGATATTATCAACACCCAGAGCCCAAATCCCAAAGCCTGACTTCAGACTGCCGAGCAGGATTTCCCTAGAGTGGGCTGGGACTCCAGGCAAGATGACACCTGATTGAAGGAAAGGACTGTCCTGAACAAATCCTTCACAAGGCCTAAAATCATTCCATGACAACATCTGCCTACCATATTTTTGCAAAAAAAAAAAAAAAAATCCAACCTACAAGAGAACTTTGCATTCCAGATTGAAATCATTTGACTTCATTTAAAAACAATAGCAATGAAAGGAAAAGAATAAATCAAGATTTTAAAGTACAGTTTTTAAAACAAAGAAGGGGAATAAAGAAAGCTGGTAAGACTAGAAGCATATATGTTCTTGTCTTGAAGAGTATCTACCTACATTAATCAACATTTTACATCATCTGTCCTAACACAATTTCAACCAATATGAACAGAGCCAATTCTTCCCAAGTAAGAGCTCTATTTTCCAGGGACAAGACATTGTATTCTGGGGTAGACACCATGGTGACATGGCCTGTATTTCTCCTTCTGTCCAAAATGTCCTTTGCATTCCTACTCACCCACTGAATATCTATCTTTCAAAACAAGGCTCAGCAACTGCCTTCCATTCATAGATTTCTCCATAGAGAGGATTAACTGCTCCATCATCTCAACACCTATGATACTTTTTTTTTTTTTTAAAGATTTTATTTATTTATTTGACAGAGAGAGATACAGCGAGAGAGGGAACATAAGCAGGAGGAGTGGGAGAGGGAGAAGCAGGCTTCCCACTGAGCAGGGGGCCCGATGCGGGGCTCGATCCCAGGACCCTGGGATCATGACCTGAGCCGAAGGCAGATGCTTAACGACTGAGCCACCCAGGCGCCCCTAACACCTATGATACTTTAATAATATTCATCTACCATACTTCTATCATATGAGAGTTGTTCATATTTTTAACTTATTATGCCACCAGCTTCCTAGATTATGGAATGAGTTGTTTTAAGTTCCTGATCTCCGGTCTATACTATATATTGCAGGACTCACTAGAGATGCTCAAGAAGTGCATGCTAAGTCGAGTCACTTGAAAAACCTTTCATTCTGGTGCTCTGGACCTGGTGTAAGTTTCATCTACAATGAACAAATGGTTTATGTAACAAACTGTAACTGAGAGATTCACGAACCCAGGCTGGCCTGAACATGCCATCACATGTTCACAGAACCTTTAGACTTCTAGAAGTGAAGCTGGATTACTTCCTGTGTACTGGCCCAATAGTCACTTCCTCAATGACTGTAAAATTTAAATTTACTCATTTAATTCAATATTGTTTTAAAAGCTTCACTCCATTATTATGTAGCAAACTGGTGAAGTCTCAGGATTATACCATTTACTTGGTATTTGTGGTATTTGAAACTGTTTTTGCCAAAGAAAACAGAAGAATATTATTTAGAACGTCAGAATATATATATAATCAAAACCATTCCAATACTTTCAAAATGTATTAAAATTCTTTCATTTTAAGCTCCCTCTGGAAAAATGCAGGGCATAAATATATCCTAACTTATAGACTCTACTATACTCATTACCAATTCTTAAAATTTCCTCAGCAAAAAAAGTTTGAGAAGCACTGACTTAAAGAGTTATCACAAATATTCCCTGGACTACTACGCAGTAACAGAATTTTGTGCTTATCTGACACTTCTGCTTCCTGTCATTGCAGCTTCCTCGCCATATATTCTTATCTCCTTCCTGATTTTCTGTTTTTGGTTTACTTTGGCCTAGGAAACTGGATAATAAAAAGCTTATTAAGGCATATGTGTTTTACATGAGTTAAGAAGATTCTGCCATGAGTGCCTAACCAGGCTAGAATCTGAGGCCTTTTCAACTTACTGAAAATCATCTTATTTAATTAACAAAAAAAAGAACTATATTCTTGTTTGTGCTAAAATTGCTTAAATTCTTGTCACTGGAAGAATGGGTCCAAAGCAAAGTACCAAGGACAAAACTTGGATCATGTTATGAATATAGTTATATATATGAATATATAAATACATATGATAAATATTAAAAATATATAGTAAATATACATAAATACATATAAGTTTTCTCTCTCTCTATATATATATAGAATATATATCTATTCTATAAATACCCATAATGAAGGTGACTATAGCTTTACAGGTGAAAGGTACATCTTCAGAGTCAAAGTATCATCATCATGGTATATCAACTTTCATAGAATATAGTTTCCTTTTTGATTAAGACTACCAATTCTTACAATTTCTTTCAGCCCATGGAGATAATCATGGAGTCCAAAATACACTCCAAAATGATGTAGGTTTCCAAAATTTTATCTGGCATGGTATGGATTTCTTATTTGAATTCCATGCATAAAATAAAAATCTGTAAGTGATAAAGATCAGCAAGAAAAGCAATGATTAATTAGCTGATATTGTGAGATTTTAAAAATAATGTTATAGTACCTCTTTATAAAATAGTTGCTACTGGAGAGAAACCATTAAATGATGAGCCTGACTATCTGAATTAACATATGCCAACATTTTTGGTTTTTTTAATAAAGGGAAATTGGGTTAAATAATTAGCATAACAATAGATAATATTTTTCTCATGTTTAGGTTAATAATTTCATTTTTAAGGTAAAATTCTTATTGGATATACAGTGATTATGAATTTTTCCAGGCAAGGTTCCTGCTTTTAGGTATGCATAAAATGTATCACATTTTTGTGGTCAGGATGAAATGTCAGAGTTTGGCTTCCCACAGTTGAGGATCTGCAATGGAGTGATTGACATCCTTGAGTGTAGGGTCTGTCGGTCAGAGGTAAAAACCTGGAAGACGTGACTGCTGGTAACAATTGTTATGGTTTTCCACCAGCAGAAAACATTTATCAATTTTAAGAAGAATGGGTAGTTGAAGAAATCATGTAACATTTAGTGTTCCTTAAGAGCTGTCCCTTGTAACTTCCTTTGAATTCATTAACTATAGATCCACCACATGATTTATAGATACCAGTAGAGATGGAGTTGGAAATGACTCACACTGGGAACTCCTACCGGACTCCTGTTGAGTAGCTAGACTGCCGCTAACTGTTCCAGGTTATGAAGAGACATGAAGATTCAGGATCAAGCACTATATTCCCAGAAATTCTGGAACTGTGTATATTCACTCTAAAATTTCACATTTTAGTCATTTCAAAATAGGGAGATTACTTGTATCAGATCATTTTTTTTCTTTTACCTCATCCTAAATAGTGTAGATTATGAAATTCTACCTCTCTCAGAGGGAGTATTCCAAATTTCCTAAGCACACTAGAATCAAATTACTTAAATTATGTCTATTTCATATTCTGAGTGCATGCATTTGCAATTAGCTATGTCAGGCATTTTTCTTTCATTTAATTTCATCATCATCAAGTAGTATTTATTAAGCACAAACCTGGCTAATTAATTTTCTAGAGAATAACAGGTATTCTTAAATCCATTCTATTTAAGAGATCTTAAATAATCTGACACATGATATTTTTTCCCTTAGCAAAAATTGCCTTTAAATTTTAATTTTTACTTTATTATTTGAAGGTTTCAGGAGGACATATTCTACTCCCAAAGTCTGTATATTCAAATAAAAAATGTCATTCAGAATTAATATAACAGATTCCATGAGATTTTTATTCTTACTACAGCAGACTAATATTCTATCTCAATTTTTTAAAAATATCACTCTTCTAGTTATTTTTTTTTCCTAAAAGTGATTTATTTTTAAGGTAGAAACTAAGAGAAATAGGCAGCTTAAGTTATTATAATCATTAGATGTAAAAATGCATTTTTTCTTAAAAATTCAGTTACTATAGTTCATGAAAAGCAAAGCAAAAGAAAGCCACTGATCTCAGAATTCAAAATGTTTAGCCAGTGAGGATGAGAATATTGAACGTCTTCAAACCTGTCGTCAAGACGTGTGTGCTTTAGTGGAGGAAAGGAAAAGCTAATTTTTATGTGGATTTGGGGAAAGGAGAGTATTCTTCTCAAGGTACTTTTTTTCTAACTGCAACAGAGACAATATTCCTTTTCATTTAACAATAATCACACCACCACATTCACTTTAAATTCCAATCACAGAACTGGAATTTTAGAAAAGCATCCTCAAGAACCTCATAATGCCACTCAGGTCTTGGTTCATAAGACATTAAACCCATAGACTTCTATCTAGTATTTTTGGGTTCTGGTAGCAATTACCCTGTACTTTCAGCGGCCAATGCCCAGTAAGAATGACAGAAACTAAAACGGAACTACAAACATGCAATGCCTGTTACTGTTTAAGCAAACTGGCATCAATACTCAGTCATATTTGGCTACTGAGGTCAATGGTCACTTTGTACTTTGAAAAGCAGAGCTCAAAATGATGCTTCAGAAGGGTCCACCAAGAACTCCGTGGGCTGAAGGGGTCTGAAATGGCAGATGTTGTGTCCTGACACAAGTGGGGAAGAGTTCTGGGATTTACTTCTTGATATGCAGAGTGGAATTTAAATATTAATGAGATTATGCATTTGGATAACTCTGAATAGCGTACAAATATTGTTCAGTTTGCCCCTCGAGTGAGAGAAATTCACTTCCAAGAGGGAATTCTAGAAGAACCAGGTGCTTTCATTTTCAAACAGAGATTCACATCTCCATTAGAAATAACTCAAATAAGAGAGGAAATGATAGAAAGCAGTAGCCCAAGAGGTAAATAAAAACAATACAAATAAATAAAAAGAGAAAAGAAAGAAAAAAGAGGCCCTTAATTATAGTCACAGTCACACAGTGGTTCGGGGCTTTTGCATTTGGCAAGAAGTAGCCTCTCTTTGTTTATACCAACGGAAGCCCCCAGGAGAATACAGCACAGAGAATCCACAGGAAGAATTTGGTCATACTTTTCAAAGTAGTTTAGTCTTCAAAAATCCACCTTCCCTAAAGGGAAAAACACCTTGAGAACCAATTAGTGGTACAAAGGGCCAGGAGAAAAAGATTGTGCTCTGGCAGAAAGATTATTTTGTTGATTTCAGGTAAAAACCTAGGGCCAGATGCTAAAGTGGATGTTCCCCATGCCTATCTCTCCTTTGCCCCAGGGACACTGCAGTCTGTTACGTTTGTATCTTCTCAAACAGGGACAGGAACAAAGTCTCAAAACAATTTTTGTAAGACATAATCCTGAATCACAGAACAGGTGGCAATTTTCTGAAGAGTAACAGTGGATTATTGCAACAGCAGCAGAAGAATAAAAAGATACGTTCTCTCTTTTTCTGGTTAATCAGATTTCTTGTGAGCAAAGCTTAGTCCTCTACCCTTTACTCTGCAAAAAGTAAACAAGACAAATGGATACTAAACATTCACAATAAGGCTAAATTCATGATTGATGCCTCTTACTGTTTAAGATCAGCTACAAATATGCTGTCCAGTGGTTTTTAGTGGTGTGATTGTCTGACTCAGCAGACCAGTGTCAGGAAAGAAATTTACATAAATGGGAAGTGAAATCTTTCTTCAAGAAACAAGACGGTTAGAAACTGCTTAGGTAAGGAGATGCTCACTTACACAAACATGGATATACATATTAAACCTACTCTCCAATATCTGCTTGAGCTTAAGTTATTGCCCATAAAGAAGCTAAGATGTTTGCTTTTAATTTCCAAAAAATCATTTCAGTTCCAATTTTACTTGGAATAAATTCTGCAAACAGAACTGCCCTTAGGTATAAGAAGAATAAAATCAATCTGGTATCCACAAGCATGACCAAGACTCATCCTTAAACACAGCACATGTTTAGATGTCTTGGCTAAGGGTGACAAGCATGATACCAGACAACTCCAGAGTAACAGCTCCTGATTTCTAGGAATATGAACGGATGAGATGAAGGAGGCTTCACTGCAGTGCAGTGGAGTGCAGGATCTGAAGTCAGACTGCCCGGGTTCAAATCTTAGTTTAAGCAATTCTTGGCTCTGTGACCACAGGAGAGGCACTAGGCTCTGTATCTGCAATTTCCCTATGATGGAACGGCATGATAATCATCCAGTGTAAAAATGAAGAATAAAATTAGAGAATCCACCTAAAGTACTTATCACTGCACCCAGCATACATTAAGTGCTAAGCACAATGAAGGTTAATCGCTGCTATTGTTATTACTACTATTTTCCTTTTGCTCCTGGTTCTGTGCATCTGAGCCAGATGGGAGAGTTTGACAGACTGAACCACTGGCCCCAACTCTTCAGCTTTCTCTGGACTCACACCTTTGCCACAGCCTCATCAGGGGTGGACTGTGTTTCTCCAGGCCTTGAACTTGGACTCACCCACATGCCTGCTTTGGTCAGAGGTGCCCATGCACACGTGCATGTGTATGTTGTGTGAGCGGATCAGTGCCTAGGATTTAAGAGGCTTCACTCTTTGCTGCTGGCCCTCTGCCACCTCAGGGCATGAGAAGAACATGGTCCAGCTAGCACGCTGGTCCTGGGTAGGTGAGGTACACGGAGGACATTCAGACCTGCAGACGTATGGTGTGACAAGAGACACAGCAGCCTGAACCACAGCCCCTTTGGTTGTCCTGCAGAGCCATGAGGGGCGTAAAGGCTTACTGATGTATGTTACTGAAATCTTGTCATTATTTATTATGCAAAAAAAAATTAACTGATCCAAGGAGTACATTAAAAAGTTGTCTACCCACAATGAATTTCTTATTTCCCAAGGAAAAAAGGCATTAGCTCAGTGCCTAGGTCTGAAACAAATGTGGAATTATAAGTGAGAAGAGACAAAGGGTTCAACAAAGCCAGGATTCCAGGACCAGAGATGCTCCTGTAAACTCTACTTAGGCCTTCTTGGCTTTTGTTTAGGGAGGGTCACGTGTGATTAACAACAGATTATTTTTAAATGGCTAACATTTGTTGAAAGGTTCCCATAGGCACCGTGCTAGACAATATGCATACGGTATCTCTCTTAGTCCTCCTAAGAGCACTAGGAGGTAGGCTCTATTAATTTTACTCATTTTACAAATGAGGAAACTGAGGCATACGGAGACAAGTAACTTCTCCACATTGACAGCGGGTGAGAGTAGTCTGGGCAGGATGCAAACTCAAGAAGCCTCATGGCATGGCATGAAATGATGATGGTGGGGAGGAGAGCTGGCAATAAGCACAAACATGGTTTCCCTCCCTCTCTAATCACTTTGCTGTTTTAATCACAGTGTGTGTGTTAATTTAATCCTTAGGACACTTGAATTAGGTGTTATCTATTATGCACCCTCCAGAGATGAAGAAAGGGGAGCACTGCAGGTCAAGTTCCTAGCCCACTTTCCCATGTGGCTAGCAATGGTGTGCTAGTTGGAGCACAAGGAGATGAAGCTGGATCTGAACCCAGGCAACCTAGTTAACCATTACACTATGTTAAGAGCAATGATCACACTTCTCACCCCAATGTGAAAAGGCAGAATCACGTTCTTTCCTTTTTTTTCTGGAAATCTGTAAGCTTTTCCAAGTTCAAAGGCAAACATGCATTCCTGGCACCATGGCTATCTTCAAGTGCATATAATGTGATAAATAACCTTTAATTTACACTACAATCATTCTCAGGCTGCACTGAGCTTTCATTCTTGCAAAAGCAATTTCCTTATTTGCTGCCTTCATGTTGACTTGTTTTTAGTTTTGTTTTTCTGAATGTATTTTTAGGTTCAACTCTGTCAGGTTACAAATTCAGAGGAATCCTAACAGAGTGATAAAAGGAATGGGAGAAAGAGTATTAATCATGATGGGTTTAGAGAACAACGTCTAGAAAATAAAACTAACCACACAGAGTGTGAACACAGATGATTGCTGCCCAGATCTGTTCACACATACACTTCCTGCACCTGCAGGAGAGCCTTGTGGTCTCAAGTCTTCAGACACTCTCTCCACCCAGTTCCCAAACAGCCACATCTCAAGCACCTTCACACTGACATACAAACAGCAGTCCTACTGACCTTGAAAGCAGCACCTCCATGGATGATGGATTTGATAAAAATTCCCAAGTCCGTTCCAGTTTCTCGAGATTTGTTCCCTTTCAAGCTCACGCCAAGACCAGCAGAACCTGAATCATTCAGGGGGATCTCGAAGGTGAGTTGCTCAGTTGTTTCCAGTGAGAGTGCATAGCAATCAGGTTCTCCTTTCTGTTGAAGTATACATGGAAAGAGTGAAGGGAAGAAAGCAGATTAGTGTTTACACCCAAATGGCCAAACACAGAGGCAACTGGCAAGACAGTTTGATTGGACCTCTAACAGGCTGGTCTTCTCTCTCTACAAGGGGCCACCACCATGTCCATGGGTGGTGGAAGAGTTCTTGGGAGTCATATTTCCTGATGGTCAACAGAGAGGATCCTTTGGCTAGGTGGAGTCATGCCATTTGAAACATCCTGAAAATATTTGGAAATTCTGCAGAATAGTCCCAATAATTAAAAAGGCTGGATATTACTTAGGGGATCTTAAGTACCAGAAAAGACCTTAGAGATAAGGTGATCTTAATATCTTCATTATACAGATGAAGAAACAGCTTAGTGTAGAAACATGCTAAAATTTTGGGGAAATATTTGGCTTGTATAATTTAAAACACATTATTTACCATGGAAAAAATGTTCTTGATCAAGAATGTCAATTGGATAGAGAGAACTGAAAAAAATGTTATCTTAAACTTAGGGAAATGTGATTTATAATGAGAATCACTGAATTAAACTTCACTTTGTCCAACTCATGCCTTAAGTTTGCTTCTTTGAGAGTATAACTCACTGGCAATCAGATTTTGAACCTAAACAAAAATGATAATGCACGACAAACATTTGTGTCCATCTAGCCACAACCACAGCTGTTCTCAAAAAAATAGAGTAACAGTGTATGGAGGCAACAGGCACACTAAGGGTTCAAGTTTCCAGGGAGAAGCATAAGGTTAATCATACTTGGCCCCTGATGTTTTCAAATATACAGCAGCGACTACAGAAAAGTGCTGTCCATATGATAATCTTTGCAGGTGTCCCTACTGCATCCCTCCCAAGCTCGCAGAAACGTGAAACTCGGCCACAGTGTTTAACTGGAAAATTTGAAAATGAGATAGCCCTAGAAACCTTCAAATCATTCTAGGTCGGTAGTTCTTTCCTCTCTGTAATTATGTCTAGAAACTCTCATCTTAGGTCACTTCTATAAAATTGCGTATTTTAAAAATGACTGTGAATGTCTGAATATCAGTCACCAAATAACAACTATAAAACGAGAAGTCGCCAAGAACCCATAATTAAAACAGGATTAAGAGGCTGATCATTGCCAGACCCACTGACCTAGTATTTTCAACTCCTACCAAAATAGAGAAAGCCCATGTCTACCTTTAAAGAAATAGTTCCTTCATTTAATTTCACTGTAAATGAAGTTAGCTATAAAAATTTGGACAATAGGTGGTTTCAAAGAAATGAAACTTTACTGCTTGATTTAATAAACCCATTACTAGTTAGTTCTTTTAACAAACTCATTATATTATTATCTAAGAAGCATCCCATTATTTGATTCAAACTAGCTGTCCTTTTTTCCCCTCCATGGGAATGCCATAGTTAAATATGAAAAGTAAATTGTTAGCCTTCATCTTTGTCTTCTAGAATGTCCTATTTAGAACAATTTGATAATCATTTATGCTTCCCGGTCTCTCTGGGGTTTGCTTAATTTTAGTCTAATAAAGTTCCACTGAATTAAAGTACAAATTAAAGAACAGCTGTTCTTCCTAGAGGTTTGTGAACACCATTTTAGAGGAAGACTAGAAGCTTCTTTGGCTTTTTATCTACTAGAGACAAAATGACACAAGGCTAAGTTTTGCTTGAGTAATGTTTTCAAACCACTTTATTCTGTGATCAAATATGATTTCTTTGGCAACTGTGTTTAATTAAGATTGACAATCACTATTTGTACCAACACCTTTCATTTATTACATATGTGGTAAAAACAAAATAGAAACCAAGTGATTTATGGCTATCTTTTCATTTGTGCGTATGTCTTATTTCATTTTTTTGTTTTTATTTTAATTCCAGTTAGTTAACATACAGTGTTATATTAGTTTCAGGTGTATGATATAGTGATTCAATACTTCCATACATCACCTTGTGCTCATCACAAGTGCCCTTCTTAATCCCCTTCACCTATTTAACCCATCCCCGCACCGACCTCTCCTCTGGTAACCATCAGTTTGTTCTCTATAGTTAAGAGTCTGTTTCTTGGTTTGTCCCTTTCTCTCTTTCTTTTTCCCTTTGTTCATTTGTTTTCTTAAATTCCACATCTGAGTGAAATCATATGATATTTGTCTTTCTCTGACTTATTTCACTTAGCATAATACTCTCTAGCTCCATTCACATTGTCGCAAATGGCAAGATTTCATTCTTTTTGTGGCTGAGAAATATTCCATTGTACACATATGCCATATTTTCTTTATCCTTTCATCAGTTGATGGACACTTGGGCTGTTTCCATAATTTGGCTACTGTAGATAAAGCTGCTATAAACATCAGGGTGCATGTATCCCTTTGAATTAGTATTTTCGAATTCTTGGGTAAATACCTGGTAGCGCAGTTACTAGATCATAGGGTAGTTCTATTTTTAACTTTTTGAAGAAACTCCATACTGTTTTCCAGAGTAGCTGCACCAGTTTGCATTCCCATCAACAGGCAAGAGGGTTCCCCTTTTAAGTCCCTGATACCTGACAGCCAGAAATAGAACAACAAAAACAATCTAGTGGCTAACAATGGTTCTAAGTGCTTTACACATATTAACATACTTACTCTTCATAACAACCCTATGAGGAATACTATCATGCCCATTTTACAGATGAGGAGACTGAAATGCACAGCAGGTAAGTACCATGATTACATTCCATGAGACTTGACAGTGTTGGGGCTTTGTGAGGTCAAGGCAGTGTGGTTCCTGTGTCAGACTCTTAACTGCTATGCTATGTCTCATCCTCTGTGAACCACTATGACTTGGCCTACTCACAAGAAATCCCAAGACTGATTCCCACAACAACAGTGAGACACAATGCAATTTCACGTACTCTACTCAACTATAGTTCTGTTTTATATCTTTCTGACACTATATCAGGCTCAAGGCATAATTAGTGGCATTATCATTGCTATTCACCCAATGGTGAAGGAAGCCATTATAGTAGTTAACATAGCCATTTCCTCTATTAGAAATAAATGTCCCTTTACCTAATATACAAAAAAATCAATATGCTGAATGTCTTCCTTCAATAATCTTGCTTCAACAAAGAACTCTAAAAATTAAACTCAAATCTTGCCAGACAACATTTTGGAGAAGAGGAATTAAGGCCTCACAAATGCCCCAAATGCAGGACCTTAGTGATAGGATGATCCCAAAGGCAATGACATACCCACATATCCACACTTTGGATCCTCCCCTGCTTCCTATCTTTCAGACAAGAGCTCTTTCTACAATACCCCTTGCTTTTTACACTCACAATTATCCAGAGGGGAAAAAAATCGAGATGCTGGCATAAGAAAGGAAATCTTGTGAATTTCATTCATTTTTTTTTTTTCTTTTCATTATTTCTTATTCTTTGCCACTGGAGGCCATGTCTCTCGATACAAAGTCTGTGAGGTTCCTTGAGCCAGGCCCAAGATGGATGCCAAAGTGCCCCTAGCGCATATGTCTTGGCCTAATGCCCTGGTACCCACCCAGGGCCAGCCTTTCAGGGTCCACAACTAAAGCTTTCTCAATCTCAGCAGTACTGAATTTTGGGGCCTGATAATTCTTTGTTGTGGAAGGCTGTCCTATGCATTAAAGGACAGTCAGCAGAATCTGTGGCTATTACCTACTAGATGCCAATAGTACCTCCTTCCCCAGTTATGATAACCCCAAATGCCTTCAGACACTGCCAAATGTCTCCTGGGCTCAAAATCACTTCCAGCTGAAAACCACTGCCCTGTACAGTCAACTTTAACTGCCAAGTACTGTCAAGTTTAAGGCAACTGCCAAGTATGGTCAAGTTTAAGGCAAGTAGGGTCCAGAGAAGTATTTGGGATTTCAGTGTTGCCTGCTGATATGTTCCCAAGTACCAGAAAGGGACTAAGTCTCAGGCTACAGGTTTGTGACTGACCACTTAGTTGGTCACGGATTTCTGCACTTAGTTATGTCTCTGATTGTATGTCTCTCATTATATGGCAGCTAATTTTCTAGGGTAAGAAATACGGTCTTTGGGGGATTAACAGAGTAAGGAAAGTGTTAAATACTGAATTTATTGGTACATACAGAAAATGCTGACTTTTATTAATATAACGCAGAAAAAAAATTTAGCCTATCAAGTGGTGTTTGTTAGGTTAGTTATGCTTCTGTATATGCTGATTTGTACTTTTCTTATTTATTAAGAATCATAGACTTCTATAAAATAGTATTAACATAAAGACTTCTACTCATGTGAGAACATAACATTAAGTATAATAATGTATGTGTACAGTACATTTCAACTATATAACATATACACTATCTACACACTGACACCTACCCATCTACCTATTACCTACCTGCCTCACAACCCTGCCCCATCTCTCTGCATATGTGTATATATCTGCATAGAAAAAAAAGGTAGTTATCCACTGGCACTGCAATATGGACCACAGTTTCCTTCTTTATAATTTTTCTGTGTTTTCTAGACATTTATCCATCATTATAAAAAGATAAATGTTTTTGAAAGGAATTTATGAAGGTATAAGAACCATTTGCTATATTATTGCACGGCCAACTAGAAAGATGTAAACACATCTCTATAATGACACACACGCATGTTTACACATACGCATTTTCTAATACTACCTATACTATATGTAATATGTATTACCCTGCAGTAGTATATATACTATATGCATTCTTTAAAACTACATAATATATAATGTGTATGTTCATTCTCTCTATACATATATATGCAGGTGTGTTTATGTGTGCATGTATGTGTGTAGTACATTTATATCCCTCTTAGATTGCCAATGACTTCCATGTTACTAAATCTGATGGTCAATTGTCATCTTTTATCTTTCCTGATCTACAGGAGCATTAGACCAAATTGATGAAGCTCTACTTTTTGAAATATTTTCTTTTCTTGGTCCCAGGACATCACTTTCTTATAGTTCATCTCCCGCTTCATGGTAGACTCCTTTACAATTCCCTTTGCTGATTCTTCCCCATCTCACCAATCTTTAAGTTAGTGTCCTAAGAATCATTTTTGAAGTTACCTCACCTAATTTCATGGTTTTAAATATTATTTACACACTCATGAGGCATAAATTCCTATCTCCACCTCTCTCCCCTAAACAAGACTCACATAACCAATTCTCTAGTGAACAATTTTATTAGGATTCCTACCTTGAAATCCTCATGTCGAAGTAGATCATCCCTTAAACCTGTTCCTCCTGAGCAAGTATAGGGAACTGTATTCTTTCAGACATTCTAGCAAGAGACCTTAATGTCATTGTTGATTTCCTTCTTATCTCACACTCTATATCCAACCCGTCAGCAACTCCTGTCAGCTCTACTTTAAAAACACACCCAGGGCGCCTGAGTGGCTCAGTCAGTTAAGCATCTGCCTTGGGCTCAGGTCGTGATCCCAGAGTCCTGGGATCGAGGCCCACATCTGGCTCTGTGCTCAGCCAGGAGTCTGTTTCTCCCTCTTTCTCTGCTCCTCCCCCTGCTCGTGCTCTCTCTAATAAATTAATGAAATCTTAAAAAAAACCAAACACCCAGAATTCTATCACTTTAACCATCTGGGGCACCACTGCTTCTCTCCTGACACTCTCTGTACTAGTGTCTCCTTTCTGCCTCCCTGCTTCCACTTTTCTCCTCTTCAGGGTATTTCTCAACACAGCAGCCAGAATGGTCCCATTAAAACAAATACTCAAAACCTTCTGGTGACTTCCCACCTCATTCAGAGAAAATGTCAGTGTCCTACAAATTCTAAGCTGAGTGCCCTGACTCTTCTCTCTGCTCATCTCTACTACTACTTATCCTATGTTTGCTGCATTGCCTTTCTTCTTTTCTTCAGCACATCCTTCATCCTTCATGCTTCTGCCCCAAGACCTTCGCATAACCTCTTCTCTCTGCTGTGAATGCTCCTCCCCTAGATTCCTGCAGACCTCCTTCCCTCACTACCTTCAATTCTCTGTTCAAATATCAATTTACTAGTGAGATTGTCTCTGACCATTCAGTTTCAAATTGCTTAAATGCCCTCTCAATACCACCCTACCCATGTCTACTATCCTGCTTTTCCTCCACAGTACTTATCACATATTGTATACATGCTTACTTATTTTATTTTTTTTAAATTTATTTATTTATTAGAGAGAGAGAGAGCTTGGGGGGCAGGAGGAGAAAGAGAGAGTCTTAAGTAGACTTCATGTTGAGCATAGAGCCCGACTCAGGGCCCGATCTCACGAATCTGAGACCACCACCAGAGCCAAAACCACTTAACCACTTAGTCGTTTAAACAACTTTACCACCCAGGTGCTCCTGCTCATTTGTTTTTGTTTGTTTGTTTCTTTTATTATTTTTTTAATTTTTAACTTTATTTTTAATTTTATTATGTTTTTAATAGGGTCTCTTGAATACGGGAACTTTTACATTATTCTGATTCTTTTTCCACCAATTTATTGCCAGTGCTTAAAACAGTGCCAGACTCAAAAATAGGCACCGGATAACTATATGCTGAGTGAATAAACATACATAGATAGATATAGATGTTTGTGTGTATGTCCAACAGTATGTGCTTGTGTATACGTACACGTGTATCTGTAAATACGTATTTGTGGGTTGTATACATATATATGTAAAAAAATAAACTGCTGGTATCACATTTGATTTCTACCATTCCAGATTTCACTAATTTAAAGGTTTATAAATTAGTTCTTACATTAAAAATAATTATAAAAAGCACAAAGTATCATAGTTTTAAGAAACCTTAAAAGTAACCTAGTCCAATTTCCCTTTTCACACAATGCTTCCAGTTCCTAGGAGAGATGATAACATAGCTCAGTGTCAGCATCAGATCCTCAATGAAGGCATCAAGAGGTGTTATTGCTACCAATCTGTGATGAACACTGGACTGCTCATGGTTTTAAATTAGAACATGTACTTCAAAACTTTACTGAATACTGCAAACAGCAGTATTCATGGTACATTTCATCAAGTCTGGGAAGCACTGTGATCCAGTACCCAAAGACACACCAGCCTTCTTTCTGTCTGTTTACCCTCCAAGCAAAAACATATATGTGTACACATACACCTATAAACAAAAGTTTCATGAAACAATACTTAACCAGAGTGCAATGCCTTTTAGTGATTTCTATGATATCTTATTTAATTTTTAATTTGGTCAGAATCCTCTACACTAATTTCATAATCCAATACTGGACATAATTTTCAATTGGGAAAACACCAAAATTATTTATATCTATATAATTTTATTAAATAAAAAAATAAATGAAATGCAAAACCAAATGGTGAGTAAATTGTTAACAGGTATAAGTAAAATTAGATATATATGTATATACATATATATATTGTTTTTATTAAATAAAAAAATAAATGAAATGCAAAACCAAATGGTGAGCAAAATGTTAACTGACTTATCCTAATTTTTATAAGCCATTTTAATGTTTTATCCTAACCACCCCTAGCCTTAATTAATCCTTTAATCTCTTTTATACAAATTTTCTTCAAGTTCTTACAGCTGCTGTTCTGTTATCATAATTAAATATATTTTACCTTATCCCTCCCATCCAGTTATGTCTTTCCCTATTTTTCCATTCCCTCACTTTGTTCTCTGTAATACTATCTCTATTCCCAGGCACAACGAATAACCTGTTAGAGCTGGAATAAAGAAATGAGATTTGCCCATTCTGGCCTGAGTGACAAGAGTCACTCTTTGCAAAACATAGTGATCCAACAAATTTTTATCAAGCATCTCGTATGTATGCAACACTGTTATATGAAGTGGCCAGTCTACATAGAGATAATTGGCAAAAAGTTTACTGTACAATATGCGAGGACCTTTCTGTTTCATTCACAGAATTATCTGGAAAGGAAGAGTCGAATTTAAGAATAGGAAAAAAGCAACAGAGGAATCTACATAGTTGGACCTTGAGAGATATACTAACCATTTTTATCAAACAAATATCATGGAGAATAAAGAAGCTGAGAAAAAGAGAGATAAACAACTACTGGATCATGAGGGGAGAATTCGAGAGATAAGTGATACCATAAAGCAAAACAACATTAGAATAATTGGGATCCCAGAAGAAGAAACAGAGAAAGGGGCAGAAGTTGTACTGGAGCAAATTATAGCAGAGAACTTCCCTAATTTGGGGAACGAAACAGGCATCAAAATCCAGGAGGCACAGAGAAACCCCTCAAAATCAGTAAAAACAGGTCAACCCCTCAACATCTAAAGTAAAACTCACAAGTCTCAAGGGACAAAGAGAAAAATCCTGAAAACAGCTCAGGACAAAAGGTCTGTAACCTACAATGGTAGAAACATTAGATTGGCAGCAGACCTATCCACAGAGACCTGGCAGGCCAGAAAGGACTGGCAGGATATACTCAGAGCACTAAATGAGAAAAATATGCAGCCAAGAATACT
>NC_138371.1:27755877-27781419 GCF_054177405.1 Leptonychotes weddellii
AAGAGGACAGATCACAACCAATACCAAAGAAATACAAACAATTATAAGAACATATTATGAACAAGTATATGCCAGCAAATTAGATAATCTGGAAGAAATGGGTGCATTCCTAGAGATGTATAAACTACCAAAACTGAACCAGGAAGAAATAGAAAACCTGAAAAGACCCATAACCAGTAAGGAAATTGAAGCAGTCATCAAAAATCTCCCAACAAACAAGAGCCCAGGGCCAGATGGCTTCCCAGGGGAATTCTACCAAACGTTTAAAGAAGAATTAATACCTATTCTTCTGAAACTGTCCAAAAAATAGAAATGGAAGGAAAACTTCCAAACTCATTTTATGAGGCCAGCATTACCTTGGTCCCAAAACCAGACAAGACCCCATCAAAAAGGAGAACTACAGAGCAATATCCCTGATGAACATGGATGCAAAAATTCTCACCAAAATACTAGCCAGTAGGATCCAACAATACATTAAAAGGATTTTTCACCACCACCAAGTAGGATTTATTCCTGGGCTGCAAGGTTGGTTCAATATCCACAAATCAATCAATGTGATACACTACCTTAATAAAAGAAAGAACAAGAACCATATGATCCTCTCAATAGATGCAGAAAAAGCACTTGACAAAGTACAGCATCCTTTCTTGATCAAAACTCTTCACAGTGTAGGGATAGAGGGTACATACCTCAATATCATAAAAGCCATCTATGAAAAAACCACAGCGAATATCATTCTCAATAGGAAAAAACTGAGAGCTTTCCCCCTAAGGTCAGGAACATGGCAGGGATGTCCACTATCACCACTGCTATTCAACATAGTACTAGAAGTCCTAGCCTCAGCAATCAGACAATAAAAAGAAATAAAAGGCATCCGAATCGGCAAAGAAGAAGTGAAACTCTCACTTTTTACAGATGATATGATACTGTATGTGGAAAACCCAAAATACTCCACCCCAAAACTGCTAGAACTCATACAGATTTCAGTAAAGTTGCAGGATATAAAATCAATGCACAGAAATCAGTTACATTTCTATACACCAACAATAAGACAGAAGAAAGAGAAATTAAGGAGTCGATCCCATTTACAATTGTACCCAAACCCTTAAGATATCTAGGAATAAATCTAACCAAATAGGCAAAGAATCTGTACTCTGAAAACTATAGAATACTTATGAAAGAAATTGAGGAAGACACAAAGAAATGGAAAAACGTTCCATGTTCATGGCCTGGACGAACAAATACTGTGAAAATGTATGCTACCTAGAGCAATCTACACATTTAATGCAATCCCTATCAAAATACCATCAACTTATTTCAAAGAAATGGAACAAATAATCCTAAAATTTGTGTGGAACCAGAAAAGACCCCGAATAGCCAGAGGAATGTTGAAAAAGAAAAACAAAGCTGGTGGCATCACAATTCCAGACTTCAAGCTCTATTACAAAGCTGTGATCATCAAGACAGTATGGTACTGGCACAAGAACAAGAACAGACACATAGATCAATGGAACAGAATAGAGAGCTCAGAAATGGACCCTCAACTCTATGGTCAACTAATCTTCGACAAAGCAGGAAAGAATGTGCAATGGAAAAAAGACAGTCTCTTCAACAAATGGTGTTGGGAAAATTGGACAGCCACATGCAGAAGAATGAAACTGGACCATTTCCTTACACCACACACAAATATACTCAAAATGGATGAAAGACCTAAATGGCAGACAGGAATCCAACAAAATCCTAGAGGAGAACACAGGCAGCAACCTCTTTGACTTCAGCCGTAGCAACTTCTTCCTAAACACATCACCAAAGGCAAGGGAAGCAAGGGCAAAAATGAACTATTGGGACTTCATCAAGATAAAAAGCTTTTGCACAGCAAAGGAAACAGTCAACCAAACCAAAAGATAACCGACAGAATGGGAGAAGATATTTGCAAATGACATGTCAGATAAAGGGCTAATATCCAAAATCTATAAAGAACTTAACAAACTCAACACCCAAAGAACAAATAATCCAATCAAGAAATGGGCAGAAGATATGAACAGACATTTCTGCAAAGAAGACATCCAAATGGCCAACAGACACATGAAAAAGTGCTCAACATCACTGGGCATCAGGGAAATACAAATCACACCAGTCAGAATGGCTAAAATGAACAAGTTAGGAAACGACAGATGTTGGCAAGGATGCGGAGAAAGGGGAATCCTCCTACACTGTTGGTGGGAATGCAAGCTGGTGTAGCCACTCTGGAAAACAGTATGGAGGGTCCTCAAAAAGTTGAAAATAGAGCTATCCTACAACCCAGCAGTTGCGCTACTGGGTATTTACGGCAAAGACACAAATGTAGTGATCTGAAGGGGCACGTGCACCCCAATGTTTATAGCAGCAATGTCCACAATAGCCAAACTATGGAAGGAGCCTAGATGTCCATCAACAGATGAATGGATAAGAAGATGTGGTGTATATATATACAATGGAATATTATGCAGCCATCAAAAGGAATGAAATCTTGCCATTTGCAATGACGTGGATGGAACCGGAGGGTATTATGCTAAGCGAAATAAGTCAATCAGAGAAAAACAAGTATCATATGACCTCACTGATATGAGGAATTTGAGAAATAAGACAGAGGATCATAGGGGATGGGAGGAAAAAATGAAACAAGATGAAACCAGAGAGGGACACAAACCATAAGAGACTCTTAATCCCAGGAAACAAAGTGAAGGTTGCTGGAGAGAGGGGGGTGGCAGGATGGGGTGGCTGGGTGGACACTGGGGAGGGTATGTACTATGGTGAATGCTGTGAATTGTGTAAGACTGATGAATCACAGACCTTTACCCCTGAAACAAATAACTTAAAAAAAGACACACACACACACAAAAACAAAAAACAAATATCAAAAGTAATTACTCAGTGTGAGAAGAGGAAAGGGAGGTGGAAGATGACTTGCTAGGCATCTATATTATTTGCTTAAGAGTATTCCAAATAGGGCCATCTCTGGAATCAGAAATGTTCTTTAGTGCAAAGCAGTACTTGATTCACACATGCTAGTATAGTAATAACCCAGCCTTCCAAACTCCAGGGGAATCCACCGGTCTGTAGGGCCAGTGTTCAATTTCTTAGAAGCCTAGGTCAGACCTGAAAGCATCCATGCTGAACCTTTTATGGCCCTCATTTCATTCAATGCTGTGCTCTTGGCTCAGCACAAGCAAGCTCTGGATGTCTTTGCCTTGCCTCCCAAATGTGTAATTAGTCTGTGCTGTGAGCTTACTTTATGCAAGAGTTATGATTTACATGCAATCATTTTGTCAATTACCAAAACTCAAACAAGAGGGCTTTAAGGGAAAAAAAAATGAATATATATATATTATATAAAGCATATATATATATATTTTATATAAAGCATATATATATGTTATATAAAGCATATATATATATTTTATATAAAGCAAAAGCCATACCTGGCAATTCTGCCAGGATATTTTATAATAAGCTTAAGCACTATTAACTTTTGCCTAAGTAAATTCTAAGGAATTTGAGGTGATAAAACTTTTGTTATAGCTAAATAAATTTTCATTACAGTGAAAGGATAAGATACCTGCAAGACATGTAATTTTCTGAATTTTTAACATTTTCTAAAAAAGTATGGGTAGCTATTATAAGCATGAAAAGGTTTTGGTCAATTGGATTACATAAAATTCAGAATGTGAATATCACCCTTGAGTAGGGATAAGAGGCTCCTTCCAGCAGCTGGGAGGCATTCTATTTTAGATTGTACTTTTCAGAGAGTAAAGAAAACACAGCAAGAGATGAGCAGGCACATGCAAAGGTAAATGGCGATCCAAGGATGATTATCTTAATAAAGGTAAAAGACTTTCCCCCCCAACTGTTGCTAATATATAAATGAAATCAGCAGAACCCTGGGTGATTTATAAGTGGACAGATTATTTTTTAAAGTCTTTCGCCTTCTGGGCAATATAGACAAATCAGAAGAAAGAGTCAGAGGTCACACTGCAGATAATTTAAAAATCTTCTGAGTCATACTGTAGGTTGTTGATAATTAACCCAATCAATGGGGGAAACTTCTTAAATGTAGGTTTCTTATGGATAGCTCGATTATCAATATAGTAAATATATGTCCTCCTTATGTGATGTCCTTAAGTAAATATTCATCTACGTTCAAGTACTTTATAACCAAAGACCCGAATGAAGAAAATCCTACAAAATGTCTGTAATTGAGACACTTTTTTCATGTTTTTTGATATCCATTCTCTGGAAAGGATGAGGAAAGAACCTACTGAACATAAGAGCTGACTTCTGACTGCACTTATCAAAATTTCCTTTAAGTCAAAGATTAATCTAATACCAGGAAACAAATTTCCAAAAAAAATGTCCATTCTTCATTGTCTGCTCAATATAAAAATGCTTTAATGTAATACTAAGAGATTAAAACTAACAGAAGTAAGTCAAAGTTAAGATTCCTATAGCTATCCTTTTTCTTCTCCTACTTATGGTATATATACTTGAAAGATCAGCAAATTCCATAGTTTAGTAACACTGGCAAAAAACACTGTTTTTTCTTTTTTCTGATAAACATGGAAGAAATGAATATAATATATTGCATCATGAAAAGTAGTATAAATGAATATATTACAATTCAGGCAGCATGGATTCTTTATAAAACTAGAAACTGCTTTGTTTATATGGGGAAGAAATAGGTCCTTTTTGTTTTGTGTTTATTCCTTCCCATTAAAAGTGAACTACGGAAACCTGATTAAAATGTCTTAAACCTTTTATAGACAATCATTCAGTGTTTAAAATACAAGAATACACGCTTTTACATAAGATTTAAGAACAAACAGTACGATTGTAATAATACTCTAAAAAGGAAGCATAGAGGGCCTGATTCTTAGAGGAGCAGACCTATTTGAAAAAGCTGGAGTCCTAGGTGAAATACTTCCAATATCTTTGCCATCCCAAATACTCTGTCTGCCAAGCTACCTGCATTTGACAGCTTTAAAAGACAACTATCCAGGACAAAAGCTGAACATAAATAAAAAATACAGAGCACTTCATGGAAGTGAGCACACCAATTATGGTGCCTGTTCCACACACAGCCTGTCACTGTTCAGGAAGGGGTAGCAACTCACTGAATTGGAGGTGCCCTCCGACCCCACGACTGTCAGTCCATAGGTGGCTCATGCTTGCTGCAGGGGTCTGACCCAAGGCCACGCCCAATTAGAGAGGGTTTTAGAAACCAACTATGCCAGCCAAATTGGTCCTTCTAAGACTTGGATCCATGTAAGGTCTAGAACACAGGGTCACAGTCATTGCATGTGAGGACAAATACCCCAATAGTTTCTATTATGAAAAATTCTAGGGAAAAGGTTTATTTTAGGACTTCTCACTGCTTTTAAGAGGTTAATACATATTCCCTAATTTCACTTGATCACGGAAAACACCTTTGCATGAAGCATATTAGAGGAAAAGTATTCCCCCCTACACTTAAAGACATGTTGCTTTAGAGAACACAGGGGAGGTCAAGGTAGAAAGGAATGGAGTGGGGAACAGAGAAGGCTCAAGAGAAAAGAAATCTTGTAGGTCATGAACAATGTCCTAGAGATACCACACAGCCTCACGGTTAAGTTTCTAGTTCCATTACTTCTGTGTCACGCTTCTGTGTACATGCCATATGTCACAACTCGCATCATCGATAAAAGAGTATCATAGAAGAAAAGTACAGACTCAGGCCAGGCTTCCAAAGACATAGAACAGCAAGTACATTCTGGAGCTCTTATTCCATAAAGGGGAAAAAAAATGACATTTAGTTTCTTTATGAGAAATTAATTTATTTTTATTTTTAGTTTTTAGTTTTGGATTGGGAGATTTCTGCCGATAATATAAAGACAATGCATTACAGTTATTTTCACTGGGATCTTAGGAAGTCACAGATTAAGATATCTAGCCACTAGAGTAAAAGTATAAAAATGTTCTATCTAACACCCACCATTCTGAGTATGTGTGTCATTATTTAGGGCACAACAATTCTTTTAGTAAAGATAATATAATTTTCTTCCCAACTCAAGAATTCTAAAGGCAGAGATTGTGTCTCCAATACCTTCATTTTCTCCAGAAGACCCAATAAATGTTCTTTCACTTTGAGGCACAGAACTTTGAAGGGCAGAGTCGTGTTTATTAAATTATGCTACAATGTAGTAACAGTACTACCACAGACTCAAGAAAGTAGTATTTTTGTGGGGGCTGGAGGAGGGGGTAATTTGTTTGTTGGTGAAGGCTTTAAAAAAGGAAATGATGAAAATATAGCCATTTTAACTCTATCCTTCATCTGATGTTTGAGTTGTACCTAATGAGACTCCAGCTGGAAACCAATCCCCTTTAGAACACTATCCATGATAAATAATCCTAAATTCCAAATAGAGATTGAGAAATCTCAGTGGATAGCAACCATTTTAAATTCACCGTACATGTTATGTTTACTATTGTAATGAGAATGTTCTTACCATATATGTAATATGCCCTTTATATATGTAGATGAAGGCATATAATTTGCATTTTATCTTAATTAAATCAATTATGCTATTAAAATTAATTTTCAGATAAAACTGACTTCAAAATAAGAAGTCATTTATGTTCTGTAGACTATGAAAAATCCATCAAAAGTAAAATGTGGATATATCTTCCCTATTCCCACTACGACAAGCAAATTGGGGAGAAAGGAAACCTACCCAGAGTTAATTAATGGGGAAAAGTGTATCAGTCAGTTGCTGTCATAAAAACGTTGCATAACAAACCATGCCAAATTGGGATACGAACAATAAGGCTCACATATCTGCAGGTTGACTGGGGTTTGCATGACCTAGGCTAGACTCAAGTAGGTTTGCCTTCAAAGTGTGGGGCACATACATGTCTGCTCCATGTATCTAGCATCTTCCTTAGACCACTGGATATCTGAAACATGTTTCTCACATGCTGAAAGACAGGAATGCAAATATGAAAGTATCTCTAAAGCCTTTGTTCACAAAACATCCACTAACATCTAATTGGCCAAATGAATTCGCATGGCCAAATCCACAGGCTGCACTTGGAAAAGAACTATCCACAAACACATAATGAGACTATGACAAGAGGATGGATATATAATGCTACTATTTGGAAGTGAATTGAGATCAATAATCCCATCCTCCAACTGATATATATTTTATATATGGGAGATACCAAGGGTTAATAATATATCATAGGGTTTTTATTTCTTTTAATCATATCTTTCCTTTCCTTTGGTATCACATTTTCTCCTGACACATATATTCATTCATCTGTGATCGTCTGAATGTTGGTGTCCCCCCAAATTCACATGTTGAAATCTTAATCCCCATGGTGATGGCATTTAGAGGTGGGGCCTTTGGAAGGCAATTATATCATGGGGGTGGAATCCTCATGAATGGGATTAATGCCTTTATAAAGAGCTCCCTAGACATTGTCATCATTAAGGATACAACGAGAAATCTGTGATGCAGAAGACAGCCCTTACCTGGTCATGCTGGCATCCTGATCTTGGGCTTTCAACCTCTAGAGCTGTGAAAAATAAGTTCCCCTTGTTTATAAGCCACCCAACCTGCAGTATTGTTACAGCAGTCCAAATGGACTAACACACCATCCTATAGTCTGTACTTGAGAGTGGCTTCTATGTCTGTGTGATTTTCCCAAGGTAGAGGAAGTCTGTATCCTAGATCTGGGAAGATTCCTGCCCCTGCATCTCTGCATTGTTCCTGCCAGGTTCTTAAAAGGGACTGTTCAGGTGGCTCTAGAGTCTTAAATAAATGGCTTAGGTTACTGAATACTGCCTTTCACTTTATGTTATTCTTCTTCAGTATTCATCTTCCAAATGATCCTCTCCCTTGCTGTTTTTATATATATGTGAAAGCAGGACAAGGGTAAGGGAGCAATTTCTATGGCCTTAATTCCTGTAAATTCAGTGTGTAATTACAAGAAGTTTAAAAGTTCAGCACACTTCCAATTAGTATTTCCCTAGATGTAGGTTGAGCAGGATTTCTTTCTTCCCTGAACTAATGGATCTTCATTTTCCAACAAAGTCAAGTACGCATCAAAGACTAAACAAGGACTATCTCATGCCTAAGGAATTTTTTTTTAATTAATCCATCACAACTCCATTTTTACTTGCTGATACGTGAAAAAGGAAGACTCATCTAAGTACAGTGAGTGAATGAAGCATTTTAGTCAAGCATTTTCCTGATAGTACAGACCTACCATTTTTATGATATTGAAGTCAAGCATAAGGAAAAAAAAGCTTTATTTTACATGTATGTGTGTATATATCAAATACAGAAATTATTTTCACCTCAAAAGAAATTTTGCAGTGAAGGTATAATGGAATAAGAGACTCTTTACTTAATATCTCCAAACACCCTGATTTTGTGTCTCAGAATATAAGCCACTTTTCCTTCCCTGATTTTACCAGTGAGAAAACAATTTGCCCTCCTCTGAATTCCATTTTACTTTCTTTTTCCCATTCTTATGATTCTCATCACTTTTCCTATTCCTCCTAAGAGCACTGCTGATAAGTGTTGGATTAGTTAATTCTCCCATTGTAGTTCAATATGGACCACAGTTAATTAATATTTAAAAATTATTTTAAAAACTGCTAATTAAGTTCCACTATCACTATGACCACTGTCATCAAATGGGATTTTGGAATATTGGGTAGTGGATTTAGGATACATACAGCAACAAATTCCCGTTCCTCATTTTCTACAATGCTAATAAGCTGAATCATGACCTGTTGCCATACTGATGCCTATGAAGGGCTGAGCTATGCAAGAAAATAGCTCACAAATGTTTCTAAGAACTCACATTTATTTTGGCTCATCTGATCACCATATCCGCTCTTGAGTTTTGATATGGGGTGGAGTAAATCTGTCATTCACTTCTACTTTATTATGACAGCTGGTGTTATTTGGCAACTACTCTGTTCAAATTAACCCTAAAAAAAGCAATTTTTCACATTTAAAACAAAGATCGTGTCTCTATCAACTCCTAAACAATTGGGTTAGAAGTTTAAATTCACTTACTGAGTGACTTCACTTACTCTAAATAAAACTGAAAAGCAAATAAACCAAAAGTTCCTTCGACATTTTTTGTTTGTTTGTTTTACTAAATTGGGCAGCATTGTGTACAAACACCAAATCAAACACTCTCAATGTATCTGGTATCTCCCTGTCTTTGCCTTTCAAATCCATTGCATATTAGTCATGGGTAATCCAGAATATTTTTTATATGCTATTTGACCCGAAGGAAGATTCAAAGTCATAATTCAAATATGTTAATGACTGCTAGAAGAGACACCTGACCAATTACTGTCTTGTTAAGGCAGTCCTTGATCCTAGGCTTTGTCTCTTGTCGATGTAGAGTTCATCCCATTATTTTAGCCACATCAAAAGTAGGGCACTGGCTAAACAAACATGCATGATTTATAAAGGCAGCCGTATTTTAGTGATAGAAAGCAAGCCGTCTAGTGTTTAATGGGGACCGTATGTTCAGATGCCTCTTCAACTTATTTTTTTTTTTCTGTTACACTAGGGAATGGAAACCCAACCTCCTAAAAAAACAAGCTGAGAAACATAAAGAATAAAAAAAATTCTAGAATTATGAATAAATGCAGTTTATTTACTAATATGTTATAACGACAGAATAGGAATATATCAATTTTAACCATTCTTCAGCCTATCAGGACACGTTGTGCTCTGCCTCAATCTCTAACTTCCAACAAAAATATCTGTATTAGCAGAAAATTCAGCTGCAGCTTCCTAAAAAAACATGAATGGTGTTCTAAGAACATCATGTATGAGCAAAAATTCACTTTTTCCCTCCTAGCAGTCTACTCAAATAATCTCCCCACCTTCTCTTAAAGGAAAGCAGATTTGGGAACCTAAAATAAATGGAATGGTCTTCCTTCCACTTTCTTCACTCTCTGGTCTGAGGTAATTAATGTCTACTCAATACCATGCTCAATCATGTTTCCCCTGGGACAGTATTTTCAATTAAACCTTTTATTTCATCCAGGAACGCCTGGTCTCATTGACCACTGTACTTTTTATCTGTGGATTTATGATAATCTAATGCACATCTCCTCACAGGCAGAATGGCCTTATGAGTCCTTATTGTTCTGATGCCAAGAGAGAAGTGAAAAACAAAATTAGCTCCTGCGGAAGCCAGGAAGGAAACCACATTTGTTTAACACAGCGAGAGGCCTTTCACTACCTGCCCAACGGCCTTGACCATCACACTGCCCTGGCCTCTCAATGTGCTGGCTGCCCTTGTCTGGCTGCTCCAGTCTGATAAGACCTGCCAACTCCCTTGAGAGCCATTGGACGCTGAGGGGTGAGAGGCAACGCCATCCTCGGGTTACATTTTCAAAGGGTTGTGAAGGAAGTCAGACATTTACGTGCTATTGCAATTCTTTTCTGTAAGAAACCCTACAGGTTAAAGAGGAACCTCTGAACTACTATCTGACAGCAAATGCTGGGCTTTTCGAAAAGTAAGCCACTAGCTTGTTTGTAGCTATGTGCCTTTACTTTCTTTCCAACTAGGACCCACATGATTTGGTTTCTGTTTCAGAAGTACACAAATTATAGTGACATGTTATTAACTTAACCACTATGAGAAATTACATATATTTTTTTTTTACGGTCATACTCTGTTATGTAGCTGAAGACAAGGTTCGATCTAGTGTACTTCCATCTCTTCATGATACGGGGAATAAGTCACTGCTATGTATATCCTCAAACACAAGTTCAGCAGCCTTCATCTTTAATTTCTTTGTATGCCTACATAGCACATAAAATTATCAAGTTAATAATTGCATTAATATTTATTTATATAATGTATTTACAATCTGTCTCATACCAAAGAGGAATTGAGGTGGCTCGCATTAATAATTACATTGAAAGTATCTGCCAAGTTTTCAACAAGTTGCTAGTGCAGACACAATCCTATTTTTCAAATTGAAGAATTCAGAACCCAGAGATTTTTTATTGCATGAAGGATGGCCAAAACCTTAATGAAGTGTTTGCAATTCATTCACTTTTCTTCATGTGTAATGGAAATGAGCTTTAAATAAACTAGGATGGTAGGGACAGACGAGACAATTTCTACTTAAAAAACACGTTAAGTTTTTTAAGTTTGTATTTAAGTTTTTAAGCATGTATTTAAGTTTGTTTGTAAACCTGCTTCTTATAACGTGAATTTTTCCTCTCTCTGTCAAAAGGAATACTGATAAATTGTGCCTGGGTTGCAAAGAGCCAACAGGGTTTATTCACTGCACAGTATCTCCAGAGCATAACGCTATGTAATAATTTACATTCTATCAGATGGGTTATATTTAAAAACATCTTATGGGAAAATGCACCGAAACTTCCAATATTGGAAAGAAGGAACACATTTCCTTCCGAGCTAACTACAGGAGTGAAGTCTTTTATGGTACCCACAGCTGTGGTGGCATCAGAAGATTGCAGGAAGGGCTACACCTGTGTGTATTAACTACTATAGCAACAAGAACCACAATGGCAAGGGGTCAAGAAGGTGGCCATGAGGGAGATCTCTGCTGGCAGTATATTATTCTACATTTACTTAAGAGAAGTCACTCTTTACGTCACATGCTCCTGAGGCATTCTGAACTGTAGAACAAACAAACGCTCAGAGGCACACTCCTGCAGCCCATTCATATACAGAGAGATCATTCATAATTCAGATGCTATCTGTATTGAGCGTCATGCCAAAATTTGATGCACAGAAATTCAGAGAATACTATTTTGCTGTAGGAAGTGGTCTAAGAGACCAATTGGTTCAATCTCCTCGTTTTGTAGATAAGGGAACTCTTCTCCCTGTTTACTGTCAATTTTTTTATTTTGATAATTTTAGTATTTATTAGTTTATCACTATCTCCATAATCCAGCTCTTATTCCCAAGTCCCCGATCAAGATTGTGGGTATCTACTGTAGAAAGGTAAATCTACATGGGCTGGGAAGAAAAGTCACACGAAGAGGGACAGGAGTTTATGTTTAGCAAGAGTGTCATGATGAAAAATACTGCTGAACAACAAAATTAGCGAAAAGGGCAAGTCTTCTCTACTCTGGCTTCTCTCACACCGTATTTTCATCAAAAAAGAACTCAATAAGCTCTTCATGAATGGAATTAAGAAAGATAAGACCCAAGAAGTTAAATGACTTTTCTAAACTTGAACATCTAGAGTGGCGGTCCTGGGTCAATAATGGCATCTCACATCCCTGACCAGTACTCATTCTGCTATAGAACAGTGTTCTCTTCAGCTTTCCTAACCGAATGTGAGAGATTGTAACAATATTAGCCGCAGTGAGTTATGCCTCCTGGAAGTGTGACTCTGCTGCTCTTTCCAGGCAGTCATGGCATCTATCTACCCATCCCCTGAATCCTAATGAGCATTGTGACTTACTTTGACAAAAAGAATGAAGCAGAAGTAACACTGTGCAACCTGCAAGGCTAGAACTTAAGAGCCCCTGCATCTTCTATTTTTGTTGTTCTGAAATGTCCTATAAGGAAGCTGGACTAGCTTTCTAGAGGATGAAAAGACACATTAACTAGAATCAAGGTGCCCCATCCAACAGCCAGAACCAAGTGACAGCCATGTAGTGAGACCATCTTGAACCTTCCCGCCTTGCAGATGCTCCAGTTGAATGCAAGCCTCAGGAATAAACCTAAACCCAGAACTTAGGGAACTTATGAACACAGACTTTATAAAAGAAGGCGTCAAATGGATCTTAACTTTGATGGATTTCTATATATCCTTGGAAATAGTCTGGTTATAGACATACAAATTTTGCTCACATGACAGCATAAGTAGCCAACAGTATTATCACTATGACCAAAATGTTCCTCTCCTCTACTCCTCCCTTTTCCTCAGTCTTCCTTCCTGCCATTGGCTCATGCTTTTCCATATTCCTGGACTTCCTACTTTCCTTGCTTCTTTGAATCTATCCATGGCCCAAACAGAATCCCATCTCATTAATGAAATTTTTCATAATTTTAAAGTCGTTATTGATTTCTTCATTTTATATAACTTCTGGTTCACTATTAACCTCTTAGCTTATTCCTTCAATTTGTGCAACTAAAAAAAATATGTGTACAACTCTTCCCCTCCCAACCGCCTTCCCCACAGAAGGTAGTGTGCCATATTTTTTGTGTCTCTAATGACACTCAGCATTGTCTATAAGTTCTTGGAGTTCAGGGATCATGTCTTAATACATTTTAGAGTACACAGTATGTGGCGCAACTCTCGCACAAATAAATGTTTACTAAATATCTGATCAGCTAAACTGGGAATAGGTGTTCAGTATTTGCTGAACAATTGAGTCCTTTCATCATCAGTATGGACCCAGAAATAGAGGGCAGTAGAGGGCTGATAATTCTCCTGGATACCAGTCTCTGAGTATCAAAGAAGAGAAATATTTGGTCTCAGGGAGATGGAATGCAAGCAAGTAACAGGTAAGATGTTTTGGTTGGGTTTTTTTTTGTGTTTTGCCATTTTGGAGTTTGTTTTTTGTTTTTTGCTTGTTTGTTTCTGTGTGTTTTTCCCCTCCAGTGGGAAGTCAAGGGTCTACAGATGAAATATGTAGCTTCTGGGAAGGAGAAGAGGGAGAAGGTGAGCTCTTTCAAGTTATGCTGAAAGTCTATAACTCCCCTGCAGGGTGATAAGGTCAACAGTTCCATATACCAGGAGCCACAGACTCCAATATTTATGAAATAATGACCATCAAGGGGAGGCTTTGTTGTTCTTGGGGATATTTTTCTCCATTCTCCTACCATTACCTCCATCTTCATCACCACCTGGCATTTTAATGTAAGTTAATGTAATGTACCATTATCTTCCTCATCATCACCACCGGGCATTTTAATGTAGAAACATAATGCAGAAATATATTCTGTAATAGAAAGATACCATACTGTTATTTGCTTCTAGAAAGGCAGGATGATAGGTCAGAAGAAAGAAGAGAACGAGGAAAGGTGGGAAAACTGAAACAACATATCAAGCCGTTAAACAATCCTTCCTTTGGTCGTTAAGCCTCTAAGAAATGCAAAGAATTAATTACGGAAAGACTAGGTGATAAAATTCCTTCACATAACTCAATAAGTGGCCAGGAAACATAATTGAACTCGTTTATAATTGAATATCCTGCCATCAGGGCAGACTTAAAGAAGGGTAAACTTAAAGAGACATAACAATATTAAATGTTCTTTTGTCTTTTTAATGTTTGTGATTAAACATTCTTTTTAAAGAGAGACCTGGGATAGTGGTGGGGCTTCATTTAGGCAGCAACAGGAACTGAATAGCATGTGATTTGTACTTGAGCATCTTAATTTAAATAATTATAATATCTTAAAGAAAAACGCATCTTAACTCCTTCAACGTTTTATTACATCTGACAAGTTCAGTACAAGGGCACCTATCTATTCGTGCATTATGCGTCATATGTTCTGCACACTCATTAAAAATAATGAGAACATATTGAAAAGTCATTGCCCAGAGAATCTTTGGGGATGGGGCATGGGAAGAGTAAGTGGCAACAGATTGTGATTTAAGTGTCTATCTCTGTTTTATCAGCCCTTAGGAGGAAGAGAAAAAAAAAAAAGAAGTAGCAATCCTAAGCTGATACTGTTTAATGATAAAGATCACACATTTTCCTGAAAAACAGGCAGATGAAACATATTCAAACCTTTAAGTACACTTTCAAAATGAGATGGACCGTAGTGGCAGTTTCACGACTGCGGTACTTAGCTAACCACGATCAATTAAGGCTATACTTCTCCCCCCCCAGTCTTTAAATATCCGTTACAAAATGAACGCATTTCCTTATCTTACACCAAATGTGCCTTAGCAAACGTACTGATCACAGGCCGAGAGGTAATTAAGCAAATCAAGGTCATCCCCCGAGTTTCGTAACCACCTTCTTACCCAGCTGCTCCCTATCAACACCTGGCATGAATTATTGGAAACATTTGGCTAACGTGGATAATAAGAAGGATATAATCTGTGGTTGGTTACAATCTTGCTTTTTCTGAGCTGTTTAAACATGTATGTTTAGAAAATTCTTCTTTTTAATCGAACCTCCAGAAGCCTAATCATGGCCACAGTGGCCACTAATAAGACATACGTCTTGTACCACAAGAGGACAGCCGAATCTCATGGCCCTCAGCCTTAACACTGCAGGAGAATGTAACTAGGCCCCAGTCCTCTGAAATTTCGTGAGAGCTTCTTTTCAGCATAGAACACTTCTTCTTCCACTACCTTCCAATCTCCCAACAAAACCAGTCTTGTGATAAAAGTCATTATTTTCATTCTGACACCTGGAAGCCATACAACCAGGCAAAATGATCAGCACTTCCTCCATCTGTTTTAATAATGCTGAACCAGAGCATTTATCACCATCTATTTTATCAAGACTAGATTTTGCTGACAAGGGTTCAGTAAAATTCTTTCAGGTATAAGTACTTCCCAGGGAGTAGCAAATGACTACGAATCCCTCGGCCTTGTGGGTTATTGAATGCATTAAAAAACTTGGCAAAGAAGAAGGACTTAGTCACTTAGTACACAGAACAACTGAAAGAAGGTGTGATGCGCAGCCCAGTGAGGTAGAAATCTTAAAAAAAAAAAATCCTGATTTTGACAAACAATGTAAAGTTTGGTAAGGGGAAATGTCTCCGTGTCTCATTTTCCCCATTTTTAAGATAGGAATAGCTAAACATAGTTGCTTTGTGACAGTAAATGAGGATCATCTTCTTAGGATCTTTGAAATCTTTGCCATGAGTTCAACCATAGCAGGATTGGGGGGGGGGTAGAATATGGTCCATGTAAGGGGCCAATGGAGCATATCTCACCCTATAGCATCCCATCTTGGGGACAGAGAGGAAGGGAGAAGGGACAGAGGTGTAAGTGCCAACAAATACCAATAACCCAATCTTCAAAACTGCCCTAGAAGCACCTCTCTTTGGTATGTGCTTAAATCTACAAGTTACAAGGTGGCATACAACAAATTTTGAGCACAATCAAATTGAGTGTGGGAATTTAAAAGCACAATCGAGTCGGGCCTGAAAAAGTCAAGTACAATTGAGTTTGCCTAAATGAATCAGGAGTAATTGAGTTGAGTAACTGGATTGTGCTCAGCACTGGCCCTTTGCCAAAATGAGAGGCACATGACCAGAGACGCAACTCAACTGGTCTTCAAATTTTCACAGGATATTTCTTCCAGAGCAAAAAATTGTTGCAGAATAGAAAAAGTTGAAAATTTGGTTATTGGAATTAGTCAGGTATAGTGACTAAGTTATCCTATAGGCCTTTATGCCCTTTATAACAAAACCACTATTCCAATGGTTCTCAAACTTGAGTAAGCATCAGAAGTACCTGGAGGGCTTGTTAAAAATATATCTTTAGCTCTAACCCTAGAGTTTCTGATTCTTCAAGTCTGAAAGGAGCCTGAGAATTTGCACGTGTGACAAATTTTGAGGTAATGGTATTCTGCTGACCCGAGACCACACTTTGAGAGCCACTTCAACTGAGATTGAAGCACTTAAAAAAATACTTCAGGTTGGCAGGGTCTTAAGATGGCTGCCGGGCAGCTGGCTCCTGACAGAAGAAAAGATGTGGAGTGGGTTGCTACCTCCTGGCCTAAATGAAAGTGATATTGAGTTGAATTCTGAAGATGAAGCCCCATTAGAGAACTCTGGACTTAACTTACAGGAATATAAAGAAGATGGGACCATTACAGAAACAGAGATCTCAGATTTCCCAACTGAGGGACCAAAGCCTGGAGTAGAGGCAAATGTAAGTGCATATGAAGAATGCCCCTCTGGAATTCCCTTAAATATGTAGCATAAATTTCAAGAATTGCATAAAAAACATTCTGAACAGAAAACCTCAACTTCAGGAATCAGAGGGAAAAAAAGAAAACACTCCAGGAAAGGTAAATTGAAGAATGAAGAAGATTCTCATAGTGAACAGACCTCAAGTGAAACCCAGTGGAAGGAGCTTACTCAGTATTTTGGATTCAACGATAGGTTTGACCCCCCTCAATCTCCTAACCCTGAGATCATAACCTGAGTGGAAATCAAGAGCTGGATGCTTAACCCACCGACACACCCAGGTGCCCCTGATTTACATTCTCTCAGTACTATCCCTATCCTCACTGTCTTGTGTAGTGATAACGAGAGATTGCTAATGCTCTGAAATTTGAGGAAATCTATGCATATTATTTTTATTTGGTTTAAAGTAATTGTATCAGGAAGGATAATGCATTAGATACAGATCAGACATAAAGTAGGAGCCACAGCGCCTTTAGCAATACCCTTTCCAGCCTTCTATATCATCTGCTTTAATAATGTGTAGCTTTCATTTATTCAGTCAACAAATACTTACTGAACATACAGTGTGCACCAGGCACAGGAAATAACAACAGAAGATAATATTATTTGACACTCACTGTGTAGCAGCATCTGTGCTCAGCTAATTCTCACAACCCTACAAGATAGGTGCTGTTATTATCCTCATTTGACAAATGAGGAAACTGAGACACAGAGAGGTTGAGTAAGATTGCAAAACAAGGATTCACATTCTATGTGCCCTATTCTAAGTACTTTATACACATCTCTAATGCTGACAGTCTCTTAGGTAGATAATACTCTGATCCCTGAGTTAGAGGTGAGGAACAGGGCTGTGGGTGGGGGTGGTAGCTCAGGAAAGTAACTTAATCAAGACCATTCAGCCAATAGGTGGCAGAGCCAGGATTGAACCCAGGTCTGACTGATCCCAGATCCCAGGCTCCTAATGATTACATTACAGCCAAATACAATAAGCTCTTAGCAGGTATCTGAATGTCTTTTCACCTCTTCCAATTTATTCCAAACAACACTATTTCTCACGTTAGCCCTTGCTCAGTAAGCCATCGAGTTGGGCTGCCTACTATCTTCCTGATGTGTTTTATGTTTTCTAATCTCAGAGTACTTGAAGATGCTGTTTCCTTCTCCCCTGTATCTCTGCATTTTGAAATCCTACTCAATCAAGATCAAGACCTTTCTCAAACACTATCATGATCTTAAAGGTTTTCTTGGTCCCCCAACTTTGAATCCCCATAACACTTCATTGAATACTTTGACCAACTCATACTCTTTATAGGCTAGAAGCTCCTTGAGGACACGAACACATCTTATTCATCTCTGAAGTTCATGTTGCAGAACCTTGACTAGGATTAGATGAATACTGCTTGAACGGAATTGCACTAAATGGGGAAAAATATGGTAGAGAGAAGGAGAAATGGAGACTGTATTTTAGCAAGGATTCCATCTTAAGTCACAAGAACTGTGTTATTTGGAGAATTCATAAAATATAGCTGCGTTTTGATTTCTGAATAATTATTTAAATTCCAAAACGTAACTCCTGCACTTTGGTTTAGGTAGACAAATCATTCTGAAATCATCCTTCAATTTCTGCTACTTATCCACAAATAGCTGCTATAATATTCATTCTTCCTTAAGTACCTTGGTTAATTAAGCATGGAATCATTTGAATCTAATAGCCAAAGGGAATAAAATAATATATCAGTTAAATGAGGTTCATCTAAGATTTCAAATGAAAATTCTTGCATGATTTATGATATTAAATAATTTGACATTTGAAGGTATGAATTTTTCACTTCCTAAGAAGATAAACAGTAAAGGAACAGGAGCCACATGTCCTTTGCAAAGGCAGTCACAGGGATTGGTAAATATGGTGGTCCTGGACCACACTAAGCTCAGCAGCTATTTGGGGAGCGTCCACACACATGTGTGTGGGGAGCATTTTTTTTTTTCCTCAGCAAAAGCAATATTCTTAAGTGAAAGTCACATCGGCATGACAAACATGGCTGGCTAGCTTTTGGATCTCAGTCATGCCAGGCAGCGGCAACTTACTTGCTTGAAATATAGTTAATCCCACTTGCAGAGGCCGGCATTTAATACAGGCAAACTTGGCAGGTAGAAATTATAAATACATTTGAAATGTTCCCAGCTCGCTTTATCCACCAGGGGTTGCTGTGATTTGCAGGATAATTTAAAGATAAGGCAGCAGGTCAGAACATGAAACATTAAAGAGGTTAACAAAGGAATGGCACCATGTTTGTTTCTCCCAGTAAATGAAAGAAGACACACATGTGCGCACGTATATGCACCTACATGACAAACAATGCAGTCTCTCTCGCTTGCTCTCGCTCTGAAACTCTCAAAAAAATAAAGGCAGCACATCAATAGGAAACCTTTAGTATTTCATGATCTTTCCTAAACTGACACTTTGCATAAGAACACAAGAATTTGGGGTGCCAGGGATGGGAGAGAAGTCGTAGAGCGTGTCTCTCACAGAACACAGGCCAAACAAAGCGCTGATTACGGAGCACAGTGTTCATTTCAAGTGCAGACGCAGACACAGCACTTTCACCTTGGGATTCTATTACCAACACTAACCTCAAAGTCCCTTTTGCAAAAACGTTCCTTATGTGAACACCTCTTTAATAAACTCTCACCCAGTCAGGGGGTGAAGACATCAAAGCGTCTTCCAGCTTGGGATTCTGGAAAGATTGCCTTTGAAACACAGTTCCTTTGGTAAAGATACTAGAAAGAGCTTAAACAGTTATGATGCTAGTACATGAATTCCTCTCATTTGATGTTCATCCCAGCCTGTCGCCGATGGAACGAAGGTTAGCTAAATGTACCGCTGCATTTGTGATACTAACCAGTTGCTCGGGAGGAAGGACATGGAAAGAAGTCAGCCCAGCCCTCCCATGGCAGGTCAGGAGAAATAACCAGGAAATGGGTGCTCAGGCCTCTGCAATGACAGAGGGTCACATCCGAGAAAGACCATCCTATATTGGGACTTCCTGTATCACTGCTGACCACATGCTCCCTGGGCTCTAAGTGTTAAGACTTTACAAGGAGAGAAGATAAGGAGGAAGTAAGGAAGATTTAACTGTCGGAAACCAGGCAGAGCAGTGCCATTCAGAGGGGATCCAGCTCCTGAAACAGCAAGGCTTGAGAGAAGGGAGAGGACAGTTTCTCAGAACAGGAAAACAATAAACACGGTTTGTTTTCTTCAAAGGAGATAGAACAAGACAAAAGCAGGAAGTGCTGTCCTTCCTTCATCCTGCCAGATTTTCAATGGAAGTTAAGTGTGTGCCTCAGTCACGATAAGGGAGGAGAGACCAAAGTGGTGACACCTTCATTTTTTTTGAAAGAAAAATACAGAGTGCGTCACATAGCACACTGTTCTTCTTTCTGTTCTTTCAAATAGTCCTGTGCATGTCACCCTATGAAGTGATTCACAGAGAAACAGTGCTGTGCGTGCCAAACGTGACCTCTCTTTAAACTTCCTGTATGGTTCTTGCCACTTAGCACTCAAGGAAGGCATTTGGGCTGGACAAAGAAGACTAGTCCATATTTCCTCAAAACAAGGATTCTGGGTCCACATTACTTCGGTGCTTGTAATCCTCAAAGGCCTTGCTTTGCTGTGGTTACAAAGAATATTCCACATATTTAGATAATTAGAAGTCAAATGTTTTTTAAAGAGTCTAGACTGTTTGCCAGAGAATTCTAGGAGAAGGGATACTAACCACATGACTTCCAAATTTGGTATAAAACTAAAAACAATGAGAACAAATAATTTATTGGCACTCATAATCTCACAGTTGCACAATTAATTTAATATGCTCCCTGGGGGGCTTGGCCTATGATGTCACTTTTTGGGATAGAAATCAAATTTCACTAAATTCTACTAAATGAGAGTGAACTAATACACACAAGCTGCCTGACTTATGGATTTAGTTTCAAACCAAAAAAAATTTTTTCTCTATTTTGTAATTCAGTATTTTGGACACCAGTATGTATTTTAAAATAATAATTAAAAAATCAATGGTAAAAATAATGGTTAGTCAGTCCCAGGCAAGCCTGAATAGATCTATTTTCCCTACAAGGTATGTGAAGTTTAGTACTGTGCTTTTATTGTATTTAATACTACAGAGGTGCCAAGGTACTAGAATAATTATAGGTCACATATATTGAGAACTTACAATTGGCCAGGAACTATGCCAAGAGCTTTGCATATATGATCTCTTTTAATCTTAGCAACAATCTTTTTTTTTTTTAAAGATTTTATTTATTATTTGACAGAGAGAGACAGTGAGAGAGGGAACACAAGCAGGGGGAGTGGGAGAGGGAGAAGCAGGCTTCCCGCTGAGCAGGGAGCCCGATGTGGGGCTCGATCCCAGGACTCCGGGATCATGACCTGAGCCGAAGGCAGACGCTTAACGACTGAGCCACCCAGGCGCCCCTCTTCACAACAATCTTATGATAAAGATGAGTCAAATGAGCCTTAGAATGATTTTGTGAGCTGCTCTAGATCACACAGAAACAGTGTGTGATGCGGAACTTCCAGAGTTGAACTCCAGAGATAATGCGCAAAGCGTAAAGAAACCGATGCCTCCAGTTCCTGAGCAATGCAGGACCATCAACAGGTTACTTCACCACACTGAACCTCTTTTCTCATCTGCAAATGAGATCTGGACATACTGATTCTTTCAGCCCCCTTTACTTTGAAAATTCTATTTTTACATTCATTAACTTCCAGCTGCAACTGTCTGTGATTGAGAATGCATTCAGAATTTCAACCAGGGTAAAGTCACATCCCTCTCCCCCTTACCCGGGGGCCGGGGGGGGGGAGCTTCTAGAACAAAGGAATAGCAGTGAAGTTAAGAATTCTAGAAGACACACACACACACACACACACACACACACACGAATTCTAGAAGACAGGGAAAGGGGTAAAAAGAACTATTAGACGGGAAACTGAGGCCTCATGAGGGTATATGAGTTCTCAGCTGGAGCTCTGTTATTAGGTTCTTTTATTGGCTAGAATGTTCCTTTCTCTTCCTTTTTTTTTAAGATTTTATTTATTTGAGAGAGAGAGAAGAGCACTCGCACAAGCCGGGGTGGGGGGGGGGGCGGCGGGCACAGGGAGAGGGAGAAACAGACTTCCTGCTGAGCAGGGAGCCCCCCATAGCAGCTCAATCCCAGGATCCTGGGATCATGACCTGAGCTGAAGGGAGACGCTTAACTGATTGAGCCACCCAGGCACCCATGGAATGTTTCTGTTTCTAGGCAGGGTTTCACTCATTCCAGGACCATAGTTCAACAGAATACACAGTCAAAACTTCTTTCCTTATTCTTAATCTCAGGAAACAAACTGAGGGTTGCTGGAGTGGTGGGGGGTGGGAGGGATGGGGTGGCTGGGTGATAGACATTGGGGAGGATATGTGCTATGGTGAGCACTGTGAATTGTGTAAGACTGTTGAATCACAGACCTGTACTTCTGAAACAAATAATACATTATATGTTTTAAAAAAAAAAAGAAGAAGATAGCAGGAAGGGAAAAATGAAGGCGGGGAAATCGGAGATGGGAGACGAACCATGAGAGACTATGGACTCTGAGAAACAAACTGAGGGTTCTAGAGGGGAGAGGGGTTGGGGGATGGGTTAGCCTGGTGATGGCTATTAAAGAGGGCACGTACTGCATGGAGCACTGGGTGTTATAAGCAAACAATGAATCATGGAACACTACATCAAAAACTAATGATGTAATGTATGGTGCTTAACATAATAAAATAAAATTAAAGACACAAAAACTTCTTTCCTTGTTCTCCTATCCCTGACACAAGCACATAGTTCCTCCAAAGTTTTCTAAGAGTTTTATCTTTAGCAACCGAAAAGTTGGACAAGAAGTGAAGGGCTTCCTGTCATATGTACATGCTGCCTCTTTCTAATTATTTCTTCTCACTGTGACCCCTGTAGAGAAGGACCAAGGTGTTTGGATAAATAAAGGATTGAAAGAAAAATCCATCTGCATTCTAGGAAAAAAAATCTGGACTCTAAGTTTCTGCAGCATTTCTTTTTAGGAAGAGTAAGGAGCTTAAGTGAGGAAATGAGAAGGAAATTCAAGATTCTGCCTTCCAAAATGGCTGGCAATGGAGGAGTCAAGTGGAGGAAAGCAGGCGAGGAGTATAGTCTTTACAGCTCATACCACCTAATCTTCTTCCCTTCCCTGTTTTACTGCAGATCTTCCCAGAGCATTCAATAGGGCAAGGGGAAAAATGGACAAGATGATGGGAAGGAGAAGGAAGGACCAGAAACGTGGTGGGAAGGGGGTCCTTTGGTCAGGATTAGAGCATTAATAAATGAGAGAGGTGTTTCAGGAAGGTTGTATATTCAAACATGAATATAAGCATAGATAACAGAATATTAGGCTTACAGTAGTTATCTTAGAATTTATCTAGTCTTATCACCTTATCAATGGGAGAATTTTTTCTAGAGCATCTTGGACAGATGGTGAGGTTGGCTCTGTTCCAACATTCTAAGTTGCCCGTTTTCTTCTTGGACAGCTCCAACAGTTAGAAACTATTGTAACTTGTAACATTATCACTTCCAAATATTTGTTCTGGTACCAGCTCAAGGAGGGCAGGAAATGAGTCTTAATTATTTTTGTATCCCCAAAACCTCCAACTTAGTGCACAGCCTGTACTTAGTAAATTGTTAGTCAGATTAATACATAAGTACACTAATGGATAGAAACTACCTGAAGAAATATATTAAGTCTACGTTTTTGATCCATACAAAAACTCCTTATTACTTGATAGCAATAAAAATGTGTCCTAAACTTTCTCTTTTTCAAGCTAACTGCAGTCAGTTTTCTCAACTAACCTTCACTGGTTCTGATGATCTAACTCTGGAGTACCTACCTCATTACCTATATGAACCTTTGTCATTTCTTATGTAGATGCAAAAGAAATAAAATTTTTAAAAAGGGGTAATTAAAAATCCTTTTTGTTATTAGCCATAAAAGTCCTTTGAATTTTTCTATAGCCTTCTTAAATACATGTCAGTAATAAAATAATAGGTGTTCATTATTTTAAAAATAAGAAAATTAGTATGTCTCATAATCCCAACCTTCTGGGTGCATCTCCTGCTGGTTCTTTGTTTGTTTTTAAGATATTTTAATGTAATCTGATCATGCTGCCTATATCATTTTATGCACTACTTTTTTTCTTAATGCTCTATGAACCTTTTTCTCATGTTATTATCAGTTCATCCCCAAGACCATTTTAAGTAACTATACATTTCATTGGGGAGCTATCTAGTTATTTATCTAACTAATACCTTACAGTTGTACAGTGCCCAATAGATCACTAAAATAAATAGGACTCGAGAAAAAAAAAGTCAATGTACATGAATTTTTTCCACATCTTTGATGATCAGTTTAGGACAGATTACTAGAAGTACAGTTAGCAGGTCAAAGAACATACATTTTCACAAGACTTTCAAAACTCTCTTCCTTAGGGTACCGTTCCCGGCCCTCATGACTAGGTTAAATGCCCTTGTGACATGTTCCTATAGCACCCTGCAGTTCTTTTGCATCACCTTCATCACCATTGTGAAGACTTGGTTATATTTTATTTCCTTTTAGACTGCAAACTGCATTAAGGTGGTGAACGACCATTTTTGCTGACTGTGTTTTGCATAAAGCTAACATATAGCATAACACTCAAAGTACATTTTGTTTAGTTGAATATTGTTAAATGGCTTCCTTAAAAGGGTGCTTGAGTCTGTATCCCGGAAGCACTGGTGGCATATGTCCAACTCACCGCATTAAGACCGCAAAGCCATGACACCCCCAAATGGGACCCAAAAAAACCTCCTAGTGTGATTCAGTTCTTGTTACAAACGAAACCTGTGCCTTAGAACTCATCTCTCAGCTACTATGAATTCACTGAGTGTATTAAAAACTCTGCATTGACGATTCAGTGAGACTGTGACCTGAACATTACCAGCTCTCGGGGAAGAAAGGTTCCTTCTTGACGGGCGACGACCAGCGACGCGGTCTCTCCTTGCTTGGTGCTCCTCAGCATGGCCACAAGCTCTTCCTGAGTTCGCCCAGTGACATCTCTGCCATTTACCTAACAGATGCCATCATACGAACAGATTACAACACTCTCCATCTTCTTTTTTTTTTTTTTTTAAGATTTTATTTATTTATTTGAGACAGAGAGAATGAGAGAGACAGAGAGCACATGAGAGGGGGGAGGGTCAGAGGGAGAAGCAGGCTCCCCGCCAAGCAGGGAGCCCGATGTGGGACTCGATGCCGGGACTCCAGGATCATGACCTGAGCCGAAGGCAGTCGCTTAACCAACTGAGCCACCCAGGCGTCCCTACAATTCAATTTTTTAAAGTAAATTAATTATACTGAAATGTTCACTGTCTAAACATGATGACATCAAGATTAAAAAATTTTTTTTTTAAGATTTTATTTATTTATTTGAGAGAGAGAGAATGAGAGAGAGCACATGAGAGGGGGGAGGGTCAGAGGGAGAAGCAGACTCCCTGCTGAGCAGGGAGCCCGATGCGGGACTC
>NC_138371.1:27781519-27796407 GCF_054177405.1 Leptonychotes weddellii
TACTACACTGGGCATCATTATTGTGGTGCTAGATCGTTTCAGATCGCCAGTAATAAGTATCAGCAGTTTCTCCTAAGATGCCACATTCTTATGAGGGGGACATCACACTGACAGCAGAAAATAACTCCTTAAAAAGAAGTGGATTTCAGATGCTGAACTGGCAACATTTTCTGCCTAACACAAAAAAACAAAAAATGGACCATAATCACGTGGCAAATTCCTTTGGCAGCCAAAGTCTTTTGTTATAATTAAACGGTGTTCTTCATGTTTAGAAAGTTATAGTCTCCTGGTTATCATAGATTAGAAATTATAATTTGGAGCTGTATTAGTCATTTGATACGTCCTCTTCCATAATCTAGAATTATATAAAAATGTATAGTGTTGCTTCCATGCCATGAGAAAGTTAAATAGTACCAGCCAGTTTCAGTGAGGAAGATTTCTTGAAAAGTAAGTTGATAATATACATTTAGCCAAGAAGACAATGCTACCAAACAAAAATACATGGGGGGAGGAGCCTCTCGCTTTGGGTAGTTCCAAATACTTCTTTATAGGCATAGATCAACCTGAGACAGACAGGCCCAGCCCTATGAGAAGTTTAAAGAAACTGTTACCAGAGTTTGGCTATCACTCTGAAATTCTTAGCCCTAACTGCATTTATGATGAATTCCTAGATTTGATCCAAATTCCACAGGGACCCTAAGAGGTGGAAGTAAGACAGAGAAGACAGGGAAAAGTTTGCAGTGTTACTTGTCCTTATATTGCTGGCCTTATGGGGAACTTAGAAGTTAGGCTTCCCATTAACGTTTTTTTTTTATAATTAAAGTCCTTATCTTGTCTACAAGTGATAATCTTCAATATATTATATTCAAAATATAAATATTAACATATTTATTTAAATACCAAGGATATTTTATTGAAGATATTAATTCCAATTCTTACCTCCAAAATTCTGTCCCCTGATTGTAGGCGGCCATCTTTTATTGCTGCTCCCTTTGGTAAAATGTTTTTTACAAAAATGGGACCAGGCCCATGTATGGAAGAGTCTCTGGTAACCACAGTGAAACCCAGTCCTTCAGGGCCTAGTGTGTAAGACCAGGAAAATACATGATCACCTTAAATAGAAACCTTACAGTCAAGTCTACCTAATTTAGACTAATGTAGAATAAGTAAAATATTTACATTCCAGCAAATATTTTATATTCACTTCAGTTGTTCTGGTTGCAAATACAGATTATAGTTCCTGACAGGCCATGATGGTTTCAAAGTGAATTTAGGGCCCAATGCAGACATGTAATACTTTCGTTTATTGAGGCCCCAGAAGAAATGCCACATGTTATCCATAAACCCAGGAGATTGATTTGTCGGTAAACCATGAGCAGCCAAAGGCCATCTGACATGAGTTTTGTCAGGCACTCACTCAGCTAGCCACCCTGCAGCTCCCCCGACCTGGGCCTCAATTTCCTCCTGTGCTACATTCCCTTGCTCCCTCCCTCACTCTTGCTGTCCCACTCTCCTGCATCTCAGTATCTCTCTCTCTCTCCCGGTATGTGGTTTTCCCTTTATCTGAAGGTATGCTCAAAGATCTCTACCCTAAAGAATCCTTACTTCAATCTTACTTCTTCAGTCTTCCACCACCAATGACCTACCCATGACCACATCCACTAATTTTTCCTCTTCTGATCTGTCCCTCTCACTAGCTTTGACACTTCTCACCAATTGTTCTCGTGAAATTAATGGCCCCTTCTTTGGTTTTCATGTCTTCATTTTCTGATTATTTTCTTACCTCTCTGATCACATCATGTCTACCACTCTTCTCCTACTCACTGTTCTCCCACATGAACAAAGATATTCCCCAAGGATCTGCCCTAGAACAATTTGTTCTCTAGATTCTCTGCCTTGGCCAGCTCCTGGCTCCAACTGCCATCTTCCTATGGATGACACCTAAATCTCTTTGGCCCTAATCTCTCTGGTGTCAGCTTCCTTGTTAGGACCATGCACACACTTTTACCAGCATTTCAAACTTCCCTATGAATCTCCTTCTCCAATTCAGATCCTGGTCTTTTCACATATACTCATCTACAAAAAATTCTAATTTTTAGTAATTGTATCTCCATTGAACGAGCCACCTGCAACTCCTCTCTCTCTCTTCCTATATCTAGTCAGCAGGCAAGGCATACATATTATATTTAGACAGATGCAACGTATCCTTTACTGATCCTTTGTTGTTTGATCTCTTCTTTGGTACACCTTTTTGCTGTCAGATTAATCTTCCCAAAGTACAGCTGTGATGGCATATTCTTTATTTTTGCATTCAAGGCTTTCTGATGGATTTTTTTTTTTTTTAAGATTTACTTATTTTGAGAGAGAGAGGTGGGGGGGGCAGCGGGAGAGGGAGAGAGAGAGAATCCCAAGCAAACTCCCCGCTGAGTGTGGAGTCCGATGCAAGGTCCCACCCCACAACCCCGAGACCATGACCTGAGCTGAAATCAAGAGTCAGACACCCAAACAACTGAGCCACCCAGGCCGCCCCCTTTCTGATGCATTCTTAAGATTACCTTCTGTGTCTGATTTATCTATCCTCAAAGCACTCAACCCCATGTCTTATAGGTAGCTGGATAATTTGTACAAAAAATATAACTGATACATTTACATAAAAAGCCTAGGGGCGCGTGGGTGGCTCAGTTGGTTAAGTGAGCTCAGGGCATGATCTCAGGGACCTGGGATCGAGCCCCACATCAGGCTCTGTGCTCAGTGGGGAGTCTGCTTATAGATTCTCTCTCTCTCCCTCTGCCCCTCCCCCTGCTTGTGCACGAACATGAGCATGCTCACTCACTCTCTCAAATAAATAAATAAATATTTCAAAAGAAAAAAAAAGCCTAATTTTGAAGCACACAGGTGATTTTGTGTCTCCTAGTCAGTACAGAATTCTTAAGGGGGAGAAAACTCTGACCAGAGAATCTTTCAGAATAACCACTATACTCTAATTAAAGGTGCATGTTACTTGTTTTTTATATATGTTCATAAGCATTTTAAAACTACCTTGTGATCATTAAATTCTGTATTAATTCAGACAAAAATTCAAGTCTTGAAGATCACATCAGAGTGCAGAAGGTTGAAGTGGGGGAAGGGATTATCAGGAGGTTACAAATAAACAAAAGCACAGAAGTACACGAAGGCTTATGTATGTATAATATTGCATAAATATGCATGTACACACATGTCCTAGTCTCATTGATCTGGGTTTGAAATGTATAGAAAATTGGAAAAGATGAAGACAAGGTTATACATGCTTTTGCAATTAAGTATGTTTTGAAAAATTGCTTGCAATGTTGAATTAGCGAAATTTCAATTATATAATTATATATAGTAATTATCAATTATAATTATCACATGTTTGCTTTTTGAGGACTAAATGTTTTGCCGGTTTAAAACTGGCTTAGACAACTAGAAACATATACGTGCTTTTTGGACTTGACCTAAAGGGTGCTACAAAAATCACTAATCTTGCTCAAAATAGGGTTCAAATGAATTTCAGTGCTTCTTTAGTACTGTGTTTCTCTCAAGTTTGCAACGGTTCTTTCCATTTCCCAACATGTCTTTATCATTTTTTTTTGTTTCAAATAATCTATACTCTCCAGAAAAAAAGAATAAGAAAGTAGTACAATTTCAAGAGAGCTAAGTTACCTACTTAAATCTATTCTTTGATACAATTAAGTGAAGGGAGAATTAACGAAATTAGCCTTAATGTGTTTCTCTTAACCAATTTTACATGTTATAATAATAGAATGCTATTAAGCATAATTTAATAATTACCTTTCTTTAGGTCAATCTTAATTTTCTTTGCATTCTTCTTGCTGCCAAACCCCATGAGAGGGGAGAGTGAGGGAGAGGATGGCTTTCTACCCAGTCTTGGCACCCGGGGGCTCTTGCTTTGTTGCAGAGAGGTCAATGCATCTTCTTCAGGACTACCTGTTCCTGTGAGATTTATGCTTTTTATTCCTGATATCCCGTGGACAGGAGGCGGCAGCTTTGTTCTCAAAACACCATCATTGTTACCAAAAATGTTAAGTGGTCCAATGACTGATTTTTCATACTGTTCACGGTTTTGAGGTGGAAGCACATGGAGGAGCACGCTGGGAGATTTCATCGCCTGACGGAAAACATCTTGAGCCCTTCAAAGAGAGTCAGTAAATATGTAACAATAGCATGTTCTAGCACGCCACTAAAGTGCCCCGCATCGTGGCATCGGGAACAGCACAGTAGCATAAGCATGAGGAAAACTGTCACTCTTACCACCAGGATGACTGCAAACTAGATACGAATTACCACTTATGACTTGTCCACCAGGCTCCCTGACACTGGGCTCCACATGCATTAGTGACTCGCAGAATTCTCTCCTTGAATTTTTTAACAACTTCCTCAATCTTCTCATTTCATTTTAGGTCAGTACAATTCACTCTTATTTTGCAAAATGAGGAAACTGAGGCTCAGAGTGATTAGCTAACTCGTCCAATGACCCACAGTTTTTTTAAGTATTTCTAAATCTGAAAATCCATCCAGAAGTCATTACTAAAGTAAGTATAAAAGCAAACTTTAATTTCGGATGGAAAATCCTTTTGTAGTATTGATCAGAGTATCAGTTAGTTCCCTTTTAGGGCTTTGTTTTAAAGTACAGGTCCTCTCTAAAATGGGTTGTATTCCAGCATTTCAATTCCGACACTAACACTTCTCATGACAATATCTGGTGTATTGGCTGTGCCCAATGTCATAGTGAATTATCAATCCAATATATACCCTCCCTTTATTCTATTATAGAGTACCTGTATTTTTTACTTTTTTGTCTTAGCACTTGGGTTTTTTTCCTCAGATTTCCTACTACCTTTTCTCTCCATCCTTACCCCTCATGACTATGTAAAACAACTACCTTTCCCAGCCTTTCCTGCCAATGAGATTTACATAGAAGGGCTACAGGAAAGCTGGGAGCCAGAAAGTTCTTTCTTCTCCCATTTCTCCAAACTCAGAACCCCAGCAGCTACCTGGTGACCATGACACAACTTAAAGAGAGTAGCCACTTGGTGGGGATGGCAAAACGGAAAGAGGGAAGATGCCCCGTTTGCTGATGCTCGCGGAGCTGGCACCCCACCTCGGGACTGCCACCTCCACACTTATTTGTCTTTAGGGGGGAAAATATTAATCTTGTTTAAGGTACCTTTATTTTAGGTCTCTGTCAGTAGCAGCCACATCAAATAATAGCGAATCACAATTCCAACTACTATCTGCCCTGCCCCGTCCCCCACCCCTAACTTTACTGAATGAACTGCTTACTCTCCATGTTGGTAGGGGAAGGGCAAGAAGATCCCACAGAGGCAGCCCAACTCCTCTGGTCAGTCCCCTGACTGGGAGTCAGTTTCTTTCTTTCTTTCTTTTTTTTTTTAAAGATTTTATTTATTTATTTGACAGAGAGATAGAGAGCACAAGTAGGCAGAGAGGCAGGCAGAGGGAGAGGGAGAAGCAGGCTGTCCGCTGAGCAGGGAGCCCGATGTGGGGCTCGATCCCAGGACCCTGGGATCACGACCTGAGCCGAAGGCAGCCGCTTAACCAACTGAGCCACCCAGGCGCCCCTGGGAGTCAGTTTCTACTCCATACTGCCTTCAGACTGAATTTGTATGAGCCTCAGTTTCTACCTTGCATACCTATCAAGTCCTTATAAAAAGTAGAGTGGTATTATTATTTGAAGAAATAGACTTTTCAGTTTTCATTTCTTTCCACACTTAAGGAGCCAGTGCCCACAGCCCTTCTCACCCACAACCATTCACCCTCCCCCCCCACACCCCCCAAAAACCAAACATACAAATATCGACAGAGAATGGTTACAGATAATATATACGATGCCTTGTTTGAGTCAGAAACAAGAGAAGCTGGTGGTCATTACTAAGGAGTCTTAATTAGTATTGATTCCCTTGTTCTAGAGCCCCACTGCAATGCCAACATACATTTAAAAAAATATGCATCAGACTGCTGCATACTCTAATTCTTAGCTATAAGAACCTATTCCCATAACATTTGCACATGCAGAAAAATGATTACTTGAGGGAGAATATTTTAATTTTTTTTTATTTGTTTCTATTACTCAGTGAGTCCTCACAGACATCTCTCACAGACATTTAGTTTAAGGAAGACTGCTGACACAAAGCTAGTTAATTAATAAGCTGAACTAACAGTCTGTGAAAAGAGTCGTTAAATACCAGTCTAACTGACCCACAGCCCAAACAAAACAAACCCATCTATGGATGATCCAAACAGACAACCAGGCGGGAAGGCTTGCTATATTCTTCAGTTTCCTATTCTTGGGGTCGCCAGAGACATGTGCAGGCCACCTTTGCGGATGCTAACACCTAAGATGCCTTTGAAAATGGATGTCCTGGGGTCATTCAAAGGGGACTGACCAGATATTCTAACAACAATTTTGATCATCAAGAGCTTAGTAATGATTATAAGTATGCTAGGAATCAATACAGTAAATAAAACAATGAAAAAAATGCTTACTGAGCAAAGGTTTTGTCTACAAGGTCCACGCTGTTGATTTTTACAATACATTCATTTTCATGAAATAGTCCCTCCCGCTTGGACCTGCTATTTTCTTCAATGCCGCGGATGAAGAGTCCTAGAATCCTAAATGCAAAATTTAGGTTGAAACAGAATTACTGAATAATAATATGCTATTTTTTTCTCCACTTGCAACTATTCAGAAATAAGTACTGGTTTCTATTTATGAAAGAAATTATGCTTTATATTCAGGCAACTGTTTGTTGTTTAAATCCTTAGTAAAAAAAAAAAAAAAAAATCCAGTGAAAGAGAAAAAGACCTTCAAGACAGACACACATAAACACCGATGAGCCAGGCCTCCATTGCCATGCCTGCGATATTCTTGGGAAAGGCCACCACAGCTCAATGGAGTTGAGGACCCAGAGGTATCTGGTTTGGAGAAGGGTGTCAGGCTGACTGTAATAGGTTCGAGTGGGTCCCGAGACAACCTAAAGCTTAATGATGGAAGAGGAGTAGACACTCACCAGAGTTTTTTGCAATCTTACTACCTGTTCCAGTAATTTGCATTTTAAGAAGCAAATACTTAAGCACAGATCATATCGCTGTTTAAAAGGCAGCTCCGTCCCATTTAGTTAGTGCCCCTGAATCAAGTACATGTGGGGCATTTCCAATGCTCAGGATGGAGGAATGGGAGATCTGGGGAGAAAGTGGGATGTACACTGGATCCAAAGAATGAGTAGGATTTGGATAGGAGGAGAGAGAGAATACACACGGGGGCAGGCTGAACTCTGTGTGTTTGTGTGGGGAGCTCACACTGGCTGGGGAAGCCAGAGCCACGCAGAGGGGCCTTGAACATGAGTTGCTGGACTTTATCTAATCAGACTAGAGCAGCATACCCACCACTCACTGCTTCTGAGGGAGACAGAGACATGATGGGGGCAGGGCGTGGGGAAGACCTGTCTGCAATTTCAACCAGTAAGACTCAAGATTCAGAGAGGACAGCCGGAGGCTCCTGGTGCTTTGTGGCTGCCACTGAGAGTCAGGAGAGGGGGAGTTGAGAAAAAAGGCAGAAGAAGGAAGACTACAGCAATAATGAAATTCCTGGTGTGTGCATGTGATTCTGTTGCATTTTAGTAGTATTTACACCAAAAACTTTAGTAGTACCTATACCAAGAAATCAAACTTGTATATATATATATATATTATATATATATATATATATAATATATATATTTTAAAGATTTTATGTATTTATTTGACACACACAGAGAAAGAAAGCACAAGCAGGGGGAGTGGCAGAGGGAGAAGCAGGCTTCCCGCTGAGCAGGGAGCCCGATGCGGGGCTCGATCCCAGGACCCTGGGATCATGACCTGAGCCGAAGGCAGACGCTTAACTCACTGAGCCACCCAGGCACTCCCAAACTTGTACATATTTTAGCTATTTCTCATATGAGAGACTTCCCTTCTTCTTGTGGCTTGTCAGGGGTCCTAGCTGTGCCCCCAGAATAAGACAGACAGATATGTCCTCCAAGAGGAACCTGCTGGGCGTGGGAGATACAGCCACCTCCTGCCCCTCAGCCTCTTGTTTTTCTGCTTTGTCATTCTTTTTTGCATACGGGCCTCCTACACTATCACACAGTCCCTTCGTATTAAATCTCCGATCCCAATAAAATATGAGAGCATTTTACAGGTGGATTACAGGGTCAGCCACGGAGAGAGGGCCGTCTCTAACGAAAGTGAGGAGAAAACCGTCTTCCTGTTTGGAGAAGCCACACAGTAGGGCCTCTGTCTCCAGGGCCCCTGTTCATTTAATGAGCCCCTGTCATCTGAAGATGGCAAGAGGAGGGGCACCTGCGGTGGTCTTCAGGTCTCTGCTCCGATGAATACAGTGTGCTGATGCGGGAGAGAGTGAGTCACGCCCCCTGTGGTAGGGAAGGCTCAGGGTCAGAGGCACGAGCATGTGGGGCAGTGTTCGGCTGCCTTGCCTATAAGAGGTTAGTAAATTGATCATATTCTGCTTGGAAGAGAAAAGGGGCCAAAGCTACTATTTGATAAAGGATCTGAGATTCAAATTAATATTTTTGAAATACTATTCCTACCTTAATCTCATAACGTAATACTAAAAATTGAGCTATTGGACATGCAAAAGAAGAAGAAGAAGAGGAGAAAGAAGAAATAGAACAAAATAGTGTTTCTTTCCTAAATTAAACAACTCTCTAATAGTTCACATTTTGGGTTTTTTTGTTACGGTGGATTCACAATAATATGATCCATTAGGAGGCTCACATGTGGTTATAAACTAGTTTATGTAAGCGATATTTTTTTAACAAGCATTCAAGTCTTCCTTTAATTTAATTCAGTACATCATCAGTCATGTAATGTTACTCCCTAGGATTTAATTTCACATTTTGGGAGATGAATTAATTCTTTCAGGCCACTGGGTTACAATTTAGCTGGCATATTACAGCTGGAGTATGCTATGTGAACCTCACTGATCTAAATAACCTAACTTTCCATGAAAAATTTATTGACAGAATAAGCTCAACTGTAAAACCCGTGTGTCAGAGGTAATTTTGGTAAAATGTAAAACTGACTGATTTTATTAGTTTGGTCCCTGGCAACAAACCACTCCTGCCTTCTCTATTCCATAAAGAGGGATGGATTCTCTCCAGTTTGATTTCATCCAGACCAGTATGAGAAGGCTCAGAAAAGAATCTCTCATTTTCCTCTCTGCCCCAAACTGGTGGGCTGTGGTAGTGGTCTCGTCTGGGACCAAGGCCCTAGGAGTTAAAGATTAATGCTGTTGAGGAATTACAGGCTCAGAGGAACCAGTTAATTCACATTAATGAGCAGTGATAAGGGAGGCTGAAACCCACTGCCCCACAGAATTGCTTCTTTTTCTTCTAATAATCATGTAGACACTAACCCATCCACTCCTTGCCCCCTTCTGCTCTCCCATCACAGGCCTTGGCCATTCTACCAGCTTTGCATTTGTATCTAAACATCGCCCCTCCTTGCATTACGTGTCATTCCTCACCCATCTGTTCCTTCTTCTCTGTCATATTTAGCTGTCTTTACTAGGAAACTAAGGTATATTATGCTATCTTTATTGAAAAACAGTTAGATTTCATGCTTTTAATTCTAAAACAAAAGTACCTTAATTTTTTTTTTAAAGTCAATGAAATAAAATTGCTTTTTACTTGCAGGAACTCAGTTTTTTGTATATTTGTTTTGTTTCTTACTGTACAAGCCAAGGGGTCTCCATACAAGTGGCATTTAACACCCTATGCTGTCGTACCTAATGAATCCACTGAAGCCTTAACTAGTACAGCAGCCACTATATTGTAGTCAGGGTGTTCTAACTGAGATTACATTTCCTATTCAACAACAGGTGTGGCAGTATTTTTCTAAAAAAAAAAAAATACATATATATATATAAATTGGAGGCAGAGTCAATTACAGTAGTCTTAGTAAAGAATTAAATGTAAATTCTAATTTAAAATAATGACACAAACCAATAAATGGAAGGAAATTAAGAACTAAGTATACCACTATGACCTTAACTCACCCCCCCCAAGCCCCCGTGCTCACACACTGAAACCACATGGCGTTATGAAGTCAGACACTTGTCTGACACGCTCTCTACTCAGTTGCATCTAAACACATGGGTTGAGTTAAGTGTGCTGTTTCAGCCTGTACTCATTACTTCTTAACTTTTATTGGCTTATGTCTCCACTCCATATTATTTTTATGTTTTTTAATTAAATTTCCTTTCTATAATACTAATGGATAGCAAAAAAATATATACAACTATTTCATCACGTTACTGAACAGCTGACCATGAACTTATAAAAATTCATTTCTGAACCAGGCTTTTTTGTTTTAGCCATAATATTAGTAATACTGAAAATTTACACATTCATACGTTGTGTGCTTTACAAGGAGTTTTCACATTTTTAATGTCATTTAATCCCTACAAACTTGATGTGAAGTAGGTATTCACAAGAGGCAAGTTTAGGGGACTTGCTCAACGTTATAAAAGAGAACACTGAGATTCAAATCCAATTGTTCTGAATCCAAGTCTAACGTTTTTTCTATTCTTCAAGGCTTATGCTAGAAATCAGAACCAGGAAGGAGAAGGGAAGAAATCAATACATTTTAGTGTGTTTCTCTCATTTGATGTAAGAGAAGGTGCTTTCTGGTCTACAGGGTCAGCTTGTTTTCCAAACTATTGAAAATGAAGTATGGCGACTGTCACATTGTACATTTCTTCATGTTTTGGAAATTGGGATGATCTTGTGTTCTATTCCGGCTTCATTAAACTAAAGGGCCTGGTAATTTAACCACTCTGGTATTTCACAAAGCTCTATCAGTACACTTCTGCCAAAAGCCATTAGAATTTCTCATGACAACTGGGTAAATACTCTTCCTGTCTATCAAAAACAACCTCAGCTTGTCCTGGGCCATAACCCATAACATTTATAAACACGCTTATTAACACATACAGGAAATGAAACAATAAGAGCCACTGGCTTTTCAGTTCATTTCTTTTTAGAGAACATTCATTCCAGCAAGAGCTTGGCATCAGATGTTATCTGTAAAAAAAAGGTGATGACTTTGCAATTACAGGTAGCAGATGGCTACCTGCTGAAAATGATGCCAACCAAAATATCATGACTAAATCTGCTCTTCCTGCTACGTGGCAGACTGAATTGAATAAATATTCTGAACCAGTAAATTAATACTATATAACCTTTGGGAGATTTTTGCTCTAGAAAGAGCAATGGAGTAAGGGGGATTGGATCTGGATTTTGTGTGACCTTGAAAAAAAAAAATCAATGGGCTTTTCTGGACTTTGATCTCTTAAGCTAAAATAAGGTATTCTGCCTGAAATTTTCAGTGATGCACTTAATATAAGAAAAATAAAGTTAGCAAATTAATTAAAATCATATCATGAGTGAGAAACTGATTTTAAGAAAAGCCCTTTTAAGATAGCGCTTGTCAGTATCAATCTAGTGCTGAAGGCAGTCATCTTATTGAACAGTGACACAATATCTAATACAAGTTTTGTAAACTTGTTATAATAGTACTAATGTTAACTCTCAGGCACAAACTTTAATTTCCAACAGTAAAACAACTTATATATCCAGTTAGGTGGACATGAATTTCAAGAAATGCTGACATCTAAATTACCATTTGTCACTGTGGATTTAGCAATAAAATATCTTTAAAATTTTAAAAGGAGGTGGTATACTGTTTTTAATTGATTATCTTTTATTTTGGAAAAAAAAGCACAATGGTATTTTACTATTATAGTTAAAATCATGAAAACATATAGCTTCTGATAAAGCTACTTACAGTGCTAGAATATTTATTATCCTAAGTTCCATATACCTGAGCAGAGTCAGGAAATATCAGTTGGGATTACTATATTCACTTTTTGAAGTGTATTTTGGAACATTAAAAAATTCTGTTGTAATATTTGTCTAACAGTATGTTAAAATCCTTCTCAAGGATTCTGTTTACTACATGTCACTGACAAGAACACTTGAAGAAAATACTTCAGGGGCGCCTGGGTGGCTCAGTCAGTTAAGTATCCAATTCTTGATTTCGGCTCAGCTCATGATCTCAGGGTCGTGAGATCGAGCCCCATGTCTGGCTTGCCACTCAATGGGGAATCTGTTTCCTCCTGCTCCTTCTCCTACTTTCCCTCCCCTGCTTGTTCTCTCTCTCTCAAATCTTTTTTTAAAAAATGACAATACTTCATAATTAATTATAAATGCAGAAATTGTGATTGATACTTTTGCTTTTCCACTAAATGACTTTGTTTCTAACACTTAAGTGGCCAACAGAAGTATATACTGAGGTGTCTGTCTGAATAACAGAGATACACATTTAATCCTCTCCTGAAATATGTTTGGGAAAATGAGCTGAAGTCAAGTTTTTCATTAGCATGAGCGTCTGATATAAAGAAGACATCTTACCTTCCACTCAGAGATGAAAAGAAGGGCACTACATGTATTCCCAAGGGGCCTCCTTCCCCAGAAATCTCCACTGTTCTTGTCATATCACTGGGGCAGAAAAAAGTAAGAGCACAGATAAGTCTCTGCTTAAAAAAAAACAAAAACAAAAAACAAAACCCTAAGATTATATCAACTACTGTAAATTCAACAGCACAGATGAAATCAAATGAGTACATGATTTGCTGGTATGTTCACAAGATCCAGGAAATAAAATGTTTAAAAGACTGATTTCTTATTTTTTTTTTCCTAGAAGGGAAACAAATGGAAATAACAACCCACAAAAATAACTTCCTACTTAACTTAATCTGCATAAATCAACATATTTAAAAGGATATATACAAAAATGAAATTTCTCCCCATTGAGACACACTGTGCAGATGATAAAATACATGGAACTAAGCTTAACTATGCTTAAGCATAAAGTAGGCTTCCCCCAGCTCAGAACAGGAAAATTGAAATAAAATATGTATTTGTTAGAAAAAGCACAGAATTACATTTTACAACAGTGAAGCCCCAGTCGGTAATACATATGGGCATGTTCGGAGCATTATAAATCAGAACTCAGACTTGCCTTTCAATAAGGCATCGGTTGTATACAATGGAACAATTCTAAATTTTCACCTCCTCTTTTTTTTAGAGGTAGAAAAAGAAGTTGTAAAGCCTGGAGAAAATGTATTACAGAAAGAAATAGAAAGCCTGACCCGCCTAACCTACTCCAGATTAAGGAAAGGATGAGCTAGAAACATTAATGGATAGTGTGTATGACTGAAATATACAAGATATTGGGAAACTTTGAGTAATAAAGAGTGGAACTAACAAGTTTTTATAAAGATGAAAAATAATTACCATGAACAATTACTGGCTCCTTTAATCCCACAGAGAGAAAATAAAATTGCCAGAAGAAAATGATAAAGTTGAAGCAAACATCCCTGTTATGGAAATTGTAAGCAGGTCTCTATTGTTTCCTATTTACATGAAAATGACCTGAAACTAGATGTCAAATTAAGAACTACAGCTGCTACAAATGCTTTTCTGTTCCAAATTGAAAACAGTGAAATTTTGGCTCCTTGCTAGAAAGTTGAGAACGGCATAAGAAAGCAAAATGCCTGATGAATTCACTCTGCGTGTAGTACTCTCTGAATTATCAGCAATCTAAAATAAATACATCAAATATATTCTCATCAGTGGACTGGGCTTATTTTTAATGTGTTTTCATTGCAAACTTATTATCATTAAGAACTGTAAAAAAGAGCATGTCAGTTTCTAACATTGTAAACTATGATGGAATTTCAAATCTGATAATAAATTTCAAATGAGTTTTGCTCAGATATTGCTGATATATTTAAAACTTGTTCAGTCAAGCAGGTTATATCAGAGGCCTGGGGTAAAAGTCAGAAATAAAACAGATCTTAGAGTGATAATATCATGGGATAAAATAGATTCTTCTTGACACTTTCTGTGTGAGAATACAGATATTATATGAATATATATACATGAAATACTATATATAGTTATGCATTATACATCCTGAATATAAACTGTCTGATGGGTGGAGAAAGTTTTATAGCTCTTAATGGACCACAAAGCAATAATTTTTATATAATAACAGATTTATAGTGCATTCGTAGCTATTTGAGAAAGACTAAACCCAGAGCATTACATTCTAGGGTTACGGTACTGTTTTAAAGACTTTTAAAAACAAAGATGAAAATCTTGTTTAATCATTAAAACTTTGTTATCTCTACCTTTACAATGTATTTTTATAGTTTTACACTTAGAGCATAACACAAATCTTTCCTAATAAATGTATTAAATATCCACATGCTGATAGATAGCACTCATATGTATTATACAGAGGATTTTGGAAGATAAGTGTTTAGTATAGAGTTCAAGATTTCAGCTTAAGAATTTTTAGGATGGTTTTATGGAATTTTTTTTTTGTCTATTTTGCAAATATTTCTTTACCCAACTCAAAACCTTTCCTGTAAAACATAATAAATTCTATGTATTATACAGATACATACTCTTTAGGAACTATCAATCTTTTATTTTTACACTCACTTAATGAAGTAAATCTCATAATTTGTTAAAGCAATCAATCTTGTTTCAAAACACTACGACCTTTCTTGGGGATGCAGTTTAAAGGTTCATTTATACTTTATAAGATTCTCTTTTTCAAGACCTCGGAATAAACTATGAATAAGTCAGTCAGAGAAAGACAAGTATCATATGATCTCACTGATATGAGGAATTCTTAATATCAGGAAACAAACTGAGGGTTGCTGGAGTGGTGGGGGTGGGAGGGATGGGGTGGCTGGG
>NC_138371.1:27796507-27827027 GCF_054177405.1 Leptonychotes weddellii
AAGAAGAAGAAGAAGATAGTAGAAAGGGAAAAATGAAGGGGGGGAATCAGAGGGGGAGACGAACCATGAGAGACTATGGACTCTGAGAAACAAAGTGAGGGTTTTAGAGGATGGGTTAGCCCGGTGATGGGTATTAAGGAGGGCACATATTGAATGGAGCACTGGGTGTTATACGCAAACAATGAATCATGGAACACTACATGAAAAACTAATGCTGTAATGTATGGTGACTAACATATAACATAATAAAATTTAAAAAAAGAATAAACTCTTATGCTATCTATATACATGGCAGTCACAATTCTTTGGCTAGAAAGACGTGACAAATGCTAAATTACTATCATAAAAATATTATCCCAGAAAAAAAGTGTAAAAGATTTTTGATTTTGTAGATTATAATATGTAGGCAGTTATAGAGAAATAAATCTATTTAATATAGACAAACACTACAAAATTTTTCTTTATAAAGATTTTATTTATTTATTTGACAGAGAGACACAGTGAGAGAGGGAACACAAGCAGGGGGAGTGGGAGAGGGAGAAGCAGACCTCCCACGGAGCAGGGAGCTCGATGCGGGGCTCGATCCCAGGACTGTGGGATCATGACCTGAGCCGAAGGCAGACGCTTAACGACTGAGCCACCCAGGCGCCCCCAAATATTACAAGTTTTATACAGGCTATGTTTTACCATGTTCTTTATAAAATGTTATTCATTATTTCAAGACGGAAAGAAAAGCTTTTGAAAAAGGAAACCTCATAGACTGTATATTTTTACTTATTTTAAAAGGGGGGGGAGAACTTTTACATTCCATATACCTGATGGAATTCTGTAGAAATCTCTGTATATATATATATATACACATCCTTCATGAAAGATAAACACAACAAGTAGTGTTGGACACAATTATTTGAATACTTACAAAGTGAGATTTTACTAAGATGTGGAAATACACTATGAATGCCATTTGTTTAGTCCAAGTGCAGAGTAAGTTTCAGCGACCAGTGAGCAGGCTATGCACACATTAATTTATGTTTTGGAGGCAGACTGAGAATGGAAAATTTAGAGAAGCGGGTGGAGAGGATATTCTAGCAGTGGAAAGAAAAAGGGATCGGCAGCTACTTGTGAAAAACAGACAAAAAGTGAAATGTGGGGTAAAGGGAAAATACTTTAACTACACAAAGAAAAGCTGAAAGTGTTACTAAGATCAAAACAGCTGACTTTATACAACGGGAAAACCAAAGCGGACAGTCACAGAACATTAAGTCCAACAGTACTACTCAAGCTAATGTCCTAAGATCCAACTGACAGCATTTTTAACATTGAGATTATTAAACTCAGTCACAAGCTCCTCATTTAGGGTAAGAGACAGAGGACTCAGGGCAGGTTGGTGGAGGACATCTCGTTTCGGAAGAAAATCATGATTAACTTATGAAATTAGAGAAACAGTGTATCTTAGCGGTGCCTTTGAGTCAGATATCTGAATAATCATTTAAATGAAGACCAAAAGTATTAGTTTCCTTATTTGGACAATGGGGAAATTAAGATAAATTCCTAATAGAACTGTTGGTTTAAAAACAATTAGAGGACATAACATGTACATCATACATACAATATCTGGTGTATACAAAAGGTTCAATAACGATCAGCTATTAGGATTATTAGAACTTTTTGAGGGAAAGAGTTTATGGATTAAAAGGAAATTATCTCAAACTTTCCATTTTTTTCTCAACTGATTTCCTCAGTGAGACTTTTAAAAATATCCTCAAGTCCTGTAGGGTTGAGGAACATGTTTTCTTCATGATTAGACGGCTGCCGTAGAGAAGCTGATGGGTAATAAATGGAGAGAAGGTTTTAGCTGGGGGTCTTCAGGCATTAATGCACAGGTCTGTCATATGGAACAGTGTGAGAGATGGACTGACTAGAGACCTCCCAGAAGAGTTTATTGATGGCATGGAAGTATGCTTGATTGTGAGGTCTTGTTGATGCAAATATACTGAGTAAAAACCTAACAAAAAACCTGTTATTGATGGTGGTGGGATTCATTTAATATACCTGAATTCAATGTATATTAATTGAGTAGTTCCAATGAGGAAGTTCTACAAGGAAAACACAGAGGCCAATGTCTGAGGAGTTCTCAATCTAGAGGGGAAGTTAAGACAGGTAACAGAGAATAATACAAAGCAATGGGATGGTAGTAGTAATCGCAGTATATTTTCAGTGATTATAAGCTATTATTTAGGAGGCAGTGTGTTAATGGCCTTCTAGCATTATACCATGAATTCTTACCAGAAGTATAGAGTAAACATATCAGACCCATTTTACGGATAAGTAAACTGATACTTAGGAAGGTGAAATAAATCGCCAAACCTCACACCATTTCTACAAGGTAAGGTCAGGACTCACATTGGAATTTACTGTATTCTAGAGCAGGAGTTTTAAGATACTTTCATAGGAGTTTCAAAGTAGAGGCACTTCCTGATGAGGCTCAGAAGAAATCAGTACAGGATCAGGAAGGAAAGCTGGGATCAGGAAAATCTTCCTGAAGGAGGATTTTAGATGGAAGTGAGAAGGGCAAATGGAGGGGTGCCTGGGTGGCTCAGTCATTAAGCGTCTGCCTTTGGCTCAGATCATGGTCCCAGAGTCCTGGGGTTGAGCCTGGCATCAGGCTCCCTGCTCAGTGGGAAGCCTGCTTCTCCCTCTCCCACTCCCCCTGTTTGTGTTCCCTCTCTCTGTCTCTCTGTCAAATAAATAAATAAAATCTTAAAAAAAAAAAAGAACAGCAAATGGATCTTCAATCAGAAAAAGTAGGAGAGGGGACAGAGGGGCAAGCAGATGAAAGAACACAGTCTGCACTGAGAGACACTGAACCAGGATGGTTTGTGGACACACAGACTGGCTGTGATATTAAAGAAAGAGGCTATGAGCAGGGAGAAAGGAAGGGAAAGACGGGGAGATACTGAGAAGAGAAGGTTGAACCATCAGCTTGAGATCAAATCTCAGAGTGATACGTCAAATTCCACGCTGAAGAAAAAAAGCACTTAGTTTTGTAGAAAATGGAGTCATTAAAGGTGTTGGCACTAAGGAGTGGGGTGATAAATGCTGTGGTTTAGAAATATTTATCTGGCAGTGATATGTGGGATTGATTAGAAAAAAGTAAGACAAGATAGAGATTGGTCCCTGAGATAGGAATTCGTAAATTATTGCAATAATTGGAGAGGTAATAGGGCTTTAGCAATAATTACAGGAATAAAACATGAATACCTGGGGAAAGGTTTAAGGGATTTTTTTTTTGACATGGACTCTCCCAATAGTTTGCCAAATGAATGGCTATCAGAGGCAAAAAAGAATAAAACTTGATGGCCATTTTAAGCATGGGAGAAGAGGTAAGTATGGAGAAGGCCAATTTGGAGATGTGTCAAGGAATAGGCTGAGGTCAGGAATGAAGTTGAACTTAGGGATGAGGTGAAGGTCTTTTGCCTGTACTGCTTGCTGTTGAAACAGAAGCTGTAGAGCACCTGGCTGGCTCAGACAGTTAAGCGTCCAACTCTTGATTTCAGCTTAAGTCATGATCTCAGGGTTGTGAGATCAAGCCCCGCATGGGGCTCCACGCTGGGAGTGGAGGCTGCTTAAGATTATCCCTCTCCCTCTACCCCTCTTTGCCCCCACCTTCAAGAAAGAAAGAAAGAAAGGGGGGAGAGAGGAAGGGAGGGAGGGAGGGAGGGAGGAAGGAAGGAAGAAAGAAGAGAAGCTTAAAGTGTAGTTAAAAAAAAAACAAAACACCCAATAGAAACCTTTTGCTTCATCATCTTAAGATCAAGGTAAATTGAGTAGTGCTTCATAAGAGATACATATTGTAAGACTATTTGGAGAACCTCCTCTTATGGTTATTTTTCTTTAAATAAAAATGTGTTAATACTGGGTAAGCAGCTAATAGGTATGCTTATGATTTATGGAGCAATGTGTTTTAACCATTCACTGAACAAATATGCTGCTCGTATATCTGTATGACATGTCAGGAATCCTTTGGAGGATTCATAGTCTTATATGGGAGAATGATAGTTACAATAAACTGTGGTATGTGTACTAATCATAACTGCAGTAGCAACTAATATTTATCCAACCATTCATTTAGTATTGTGCTAAGTGCAACTGCCTGTGATAAATCTCATTTAATCTTCACAATAATCTGTGTGATCATGATACCCATTTTCCATATTAAAAAAATTAAAGAGGTTAAATAATTAGTCTATGGTTACATAGGTAGTGTTCAAACCCAGGATTTAACAAAATTCAATTGGAATGAAAGAATGGTTTGTTGAACGCTGTGGTTTAAGAAATTTTTACCTAGCAGCGATACATGAGATCAGTTAGGATAAAGAGATTGATATTCAAGAGAAGAGACAGTAGGTTACTATAATAGTCTGAGAAGTAATGAAGGCTTGAAAAAATGACTATGGGGATTAAAATACAGGAATAGGTTTCAAAATATTTTGAGATGGACTCTGCAAATAATGTGCTGAGCTTCTATGCCACCTACATCGAAGTGAGCCCAAAGTCATATTCTTGGGCCAAGCTCTGTGGGAGAGCATGCCTTCCCTGCCCCAGGAGAATGATGACCACGTAACTCAGCCCTAAGTGGCTTCCTAATTTCTCTTCATTTGTTTCTTCATTACCCCATGCCAGCTAGAACCCATTTCTTTTCCTGGAATTGTAATCGCCAAGCTTCCTGCTGCTGGCTATGCATGCTATGCTCTTAAGATCCTTCTCATCCCCCCTGTACCCAAGAGCCTGCAAGTGCTGGGAGTCTGCACTTACTCTACTTTCTGAACTTGGCCTCAACCTGATTTCAGCGAATTTCTCCAAACTGGTGTTCACTATATGAAGTTCCTTAGCATGAAATAAAATACCAAAGGATAAAGGAAGGTGTACACAACAGATAACACTGGAGTCGAAGGATTTGGAGACAAGAGTAGTGGATGCAGATTGGGTCTCTACAAGTTACTTAATTGCTCTGAATTGCAATTTATTAGCCTATTAAATGTGATGATAAAACTCTTGCAAAAATTATACATGTACACACATATATTTTAATTAAAAATTTTTTAATTCCTATACTCCATTCCTCTCAATTCTTTGTATCTGGAGAAAGTTTAGTTCATTTGTTCATGTAGCCATAAATCAAACAATGGTTCACTCAATGACGTCTATCCACAGAACATTTAGCCAAGATGCCAGCAAACTTTTCAAAAAGCTAACACTGAAAAAAATGAAATTAAAGGCAAACAGAAGAAGAGTATTATGTTCATTATGCCTACCTCCAAAAATAATCTTATCAAGCTTCTAAAAAGACAGTGCCCAGAAGGTTTTCTTGACCAAATTTTTAATATTGTGCATCTCATTCATCAGAGCAAGAGAATCTAAATAGAGCACCTATATCATGTGGCTATAAATTGTGTGAGGGAAGTCCACACAGTAAATCAATGTGGTAAAGGATGATCACATATTTTTTTAAAAAGCTAATTCTATGCAAAATGTGTGGCAACTGTTAGTAATTGGACTGAATGAAAAGAATATGTTGAGTCAAGAAACGAATGGATGACCATCAACCTTAGAAGCATCACCTCTGAGTGCTGAAGCCAACAATCTATTAAACATGGAATTACTTTTCTAGTGCAAAATTTGAAGCAGCTTAGAAAAAATGATGGTAAGAGTGGTGGTGGTGGTGTCGTCGTCATCATCATCATCATCACACATCACCATCATCTCGACGAGGACCATACAGTGGTAGCCAATGGCAGCAACCATCCCCATGACTTACTCTGGCCCAGGCACTGTTCGAAGTGCTTTACATACATGAATTCATTTAATCTTCATACCAACCCTCTGAAGAAGGGTTTAATACTATTTCTGTTGTACAGACCAGAAACTAAGGCAAAGAGAGATGAATAACTTACCTAAGCTCATAGAACTAGCAAGCAGCCAAACTAGGAATGGAACCTGTGTAGTAGCTAAGGCAGAACTGGAAATCAGTGCAGAACAAAGTAAGTATTACAGAAAATGAGAGCAAATGACTTCATATAATGAGTTACTTACATTAAAACCATGAAAAATCCTAGGTGATAGACTATACATTGAGTAAAATATTGCAAGATGGTTAAAACGGAATGCAGAGAAATATTCAAAGAGCTAATGTCAAAGTAGAACAGTCAACCACAATGAACTCTGAAAATTCACTTTAAACTGTTGTTCAAAGAGAAAAAAAAGCAATTAAGAAATCCAGGTTGCAGAAGAGTTGAAAGACTTGGAGGCTCATTTATATATGTTGTCAGGAAGTTCTTCTATCATAAAAGAAAATAAAAGAGTGACTAATTAATTTTAGAACTGGGACAGGTTTCACTCCATTCTTCTACCTATCCTGACCTTCCCTATAAAATAAAAACAACTACAAACTATTAAAGAAACATTATCCTGTAATAACTAAAATAGTCTTATTCACATAAAGAGAATACCTCAATGCATCCTTGGTTTTTGGCGACGTCAGTGGTTCTGTCTGTACACCATTCATAACTTCTCCATCTTCTAAGTTCTGTGTGGAATCCTGTAGTCAAACAAACCCATAAGCATGTGGATGCTATGCATATCAAACTGAGAATTTGAATAAAATGTCTCAACGTGAAACAGCAAGTGGTTTTACTCTCGATATATATAGTATGCTCCAATTTCTTTGAAGACTGGAAACAGGTGTTAATCTTTTCAGTGCTTTCAATGTTCTCTTCTCTCCTGTTTGGCTTCTGAAATACTCAAATGGGCCATTTACACAAGGCAATATGTTAAGAGCTTTGGAATACATCATTTAGCTTCCTGCTATTCAACCATAAGCTTTTGGGACTGAGTGTTTTAAATCAGCAAGGAAAGGGGGTACCAAAGGGAAGGTGCCACTGACAGGTGGTGATGTATTAACTTTAATGTACTGTACTTGCTTGCACCCCCTGGTGACACTAAAAACATAAAGAAAGCAAAATCCATGAAAAAAAAAAAAAGGTTGCCTGGCAAGGTCACTCCTGTCAGAAGTGTAACAGGACTAGGGCGGGAAAAGAAATCTGGAGGTCTTACTCTGTCATAAGACTTTCATTCTGAGAATGATCTTCAGCAGAGGGAAACTAAAATTAACCATTTCATTTCTAAAATGGTAAGCACTCTTCCACTACAGAGAGCTAAGAGGGCCAGAGGAGGCAAGCACTCCAAGACAGTGGCCACGTTGAGTTGGATGTTACATAGAATGGGTTCTATAAAGCAAGCTTGATTTAGAATCTCATTTGTAAGGCATCAGATTTCTGGTAGGCTTTGGAACTGCACTTGAACAGAGGGATTCTGCAGATAGACTACTCTTCAGAAGCAAAGTCATAAACCGTGTTACTTGTGGACTCAGGTTTCAAGTCAACAAACCACATGGAAAAAGACCCATTGTCAAGCACCACACCTGTAAACAGAGCATCCATGGATCTAAAAGCATTATTTCAACAACAAAAAAAGACAATACATCAGTTAAGAGGTGGGGCATAAAGGAATTAGATTAATATCTTGAAGAAAACAAGGCACTGGACTCACAATTCAAGCAGTTTGTCAGTGTGAAATGATTTTAAAAATGTATTTCACTTCTAGACGGAGTAGCAACATTTCACATAGGGGTTCTGGCTTTTGTGAGGGACTTGGTCTACACTTGATTTCTTTTTCTAAAAGTTTGTTTTCACCCTTCCAGAGGGGATAAAGAAAGGGAAGAAGATCTAAAAGGTCAAAGAATATGTTTTAGTTTAAGGCACCAAATCTTAAAAGATGAATGTCTTTGAAAGCTTTTAAACATCCCTACTATTATGAAGGACTTGATCTATGCTTACAGAGAAAAGAGACAGGGCTGGGCAGCTTACAAAAATACTTAGGTAGGTAATTTAACAAAATACTTGAACTCATGACTAGTGCCCATGTCAGAACATTTGCACGTTCTTCCCTGTCTCTCTTACACAAGAGGGAGTTCTAGGAAGGGTAAGGGCATGTCTAGTCCTCTATTAAGTACCCAACACACAGAGCTCATTGAGGGGATGTTAATGAATGCACGAGCAGAATGGCATTGTATTAGCTTCCTAATGCTGTCTAATAAATTACCCCCAAATTACATGGATTAAAAAAGCCTATTGTCTCTCAGAGTTTCTGTGAGTCAAATATTTACAAGTGGCTTACACGGGCGAGTTCTGGGGTAGAATCTCTCATGAGGTGGCAACATATCAAGATGTCAACAGGGCAGCAACTTCAATCAGAGGCATGACTGGGGCTTTAAGACCCACTATTTTATTTTTCTTATAAAATTTTATTACAATATAATTCACATAACATTAAATTTGCCCTTTTAAAAAGTACAATTCAGTCTATTTTAGTTGATCTACAGAATTTTGCAATCATCAGCACTAATTTTAGAACAATTTCAAAATCTCAAAAAGAGACCCCCACACCCATTAGCCATCACTCCTATTCTGCCTGCCCACCCCCACACCCCTGCTGGCAATCATTAATTTACTTTTTGTCTCTAAGAATTTACCTATCATGAACATTTTATACAAACGGAATCACAAGATACATGGCTGTTATCACTGAGTACGAGGTTCTCAAGGCTCATTCATGTTGTAGGCTCATTCATGTTGTAGTATATATCAGTAGTTCATGCATTTTAGGGCTAAATAATATTCCCTCGTATGGATAGACCACATTTTGTTTACCTATTCATCACTTGACAGGCACTTGGGTTTTTTCCACTTTTTCTGATTATAAATAATGTTGCTACAAACATTTGAAATAATGTTCAATTGTGAGATAAATGCTGCTAAGAAGGACAAGTTCTTGTGGGCATTTATGTCTTCATTTCTCTTTGAGATCTACATAGGGGTGCTGGGCCATATGGGAACTCTGTGTAACATTTTGAGGAACTGCTATAGTATTTCCATAGTGTTGCACGATTTTACATTCCCATCAGCAATATATGAAGGTATGAATTTCTCTGAATCCTCGCCTTATTGCACTTTTAATTTTCCTTTTTTTAAATTTTAGCCATCATGGTGTGTGTGAAGTAGTTTTCTTTTTGCATATCCCCAATGACTAAGGATTTGAATTTCTCTAATGACTAATGATGCTGAATATCTTCTCATGTGATTACTGGACACTTGCAGATCTTCTTTGAAGAAATATCTAATTATTTTTTTTATTATTGAATTGTAAGAGTTCCTTAAATATTCGGTATACAGATTCTTTAGATACATGATTTGCAAATATTTCCTCCCTTTCTGTGGGAGACACTTCTTGAAATTTCTCCACATGCCCTTTGAAGCACAAAAGTTCTTAATTTTAATGAAGCTCAATTTATTTTGTTTCTTTTGTTGTTAGTGCTTTCTGGTGTTGTATCAAAGAAACATTGCCTAATACACGGTCACAAAGATTTACTCCTATATTCTTCTAAATGCTTTATAAGGTTAGCTCTTATATTTAGACATATAACTATTTTGAGTTAGTGTTTGTACATAGTATTACCATTTGTCATAAAGATAATTCTTTCCCCAATGAGTTGTCTTAACACCCTTATCAAAACTCAACTGAACAAAAATGTAAGGGTTCATTTCTGGACTCTCAACTGTATTCCACTGATCTACATACTTATTCTTATGCCAGTACTGCCCAGTCTTGAGTATTTAGTTTTGTACTAAGTTTTGAAATCAGGAAGTGCAAATTCTCCACATTTGTTCTCTTCTAAGTTTGTTTTGTCTCTTCTGAGTCCCTTGCATTTTCAAACAAATTTTAGAATCAGAACATCAAGTTCTGCAAGAAGAAAAAAAAAAAAAAGCCAGCCGGATTTTGGTAAGAATCACTTGAATTGGACATCAACTTAGAGAGTATTAGCAGCCTAACAATATAAAGGCTTTGCATCCATGAACAGTTAACAGTGGCTATCAGTTGAATTAAATATTCTTTTTGGTTCTGTAATTCTTCATGGATATATATCCTCAGAATGTCAAAGAAAAAACTGGGATATATATTATAAAGTGTTAACTATTTTTGCCCCTTTGCTTCCTACTCCAAGTGGAATTTTCTCGCTGATCCCTTGCTAAGATAAGAAAATAGCACACTTTCTGGTTCAAATCAACATTCTACAAGGTTAAAATAACTTTTTTCTAGTTCCAGTTAGATGGTAAGTAAAGGTTCTATTTATGTCAACAACATACTTAATGCTCTAAGTATATGGAAACGTCAATTAGAATTTGAAAGCAATATTGGGCCAATTGCAATGTGAATCTCTGCTCAAGGATAATTCTGAACTGACTACGGTTTTATAGCAATCATGTCAATAACGACAGACTTAAAAAAGAACACACACGTTCACAGACTTCTCTGAGACAAGAGTCCCACTATTTTAAAAGGAGCATTGAAAAGTCTTTGCTTCGCCATAGTTATCAAAAAGGGCAGTGACTAGAGTTTATCATCTCAACTAATGGGCAGTGTGTGTCACTTGCCAAAATCATTCCTATATATTGCAACAACAGAATTCTCTGCTATTCTCTAGAGACGGGGCAGGCAGACAGATGCTCAAGGCATCCTGCAAGGACGCAAAGCCAATTCCAAATTGACTTCAACAACACGGGAGCAGTGCAGTGCTTCCAGACTTAGAAACAACAGCAACTTCTTTCTTGACAGGGTCCATAAAATCACTTTTTCCAAAAATTACAAGATACCTGACAAGCAATAATTTAGGGGCGCTTAGGCTTTTCCTTCACTAAATAACATGGTGAAGAGTCACGAAATCACACGTATCTAAAAATGAATTTTTCCCCCCCTCATAGCTTATTTAAGTAACTTTGAGAACAATCTGTGAAATCTGACTTTTTAGTTGGGAAGTAAAGGGGCAAAAATAATCTGACGATGAAGAGCTAGAGGTACAAACAAATGATGTGGAACAGACACGATATTTCTTCAACTTTAGACTTGAGAAATATTCATTACGCGATTTCAAGTCCCCAAAGTTGCCTCTAAAAAAGTCAACGGTCTGGGAAGCTCTACGCTTAATTGTATTAATAAAACTATTATAATTTCTATTTTTACTGTTAACTTAAAATAGCCAGATGCGATCCACTGCCTCAAATATGAGGATCTAGAGCAACTTCAAAATTTTCTTTTGTCTCCGCCTTTTGCCCAGATTACAATTCTTTGCTCTCTGGTAAAGTTCAGTGGGAGGTGGTGTCTGGCCAACCCAGGAGAGGCCTTGAAGAAGCTTGTCCTGTATCTTTTATCAGAGCAGGGAACATATCATATGTGGCTCTCACAACAGACAAGTTTAATTACTACAATTTTGAAAAAGTGAACATTTTTAGCAACACTTTCAGGATCACGGGAGCATTTCTGACAGCCAGAATGAGTTGGATTTAAACATCACTGCACTATTTTTAGCCTGAAAATCAACACTTACATAAATATTCCCAAACCAATTAGCGGCAGCTGGAAAGTAAAGGTGTTTACATTTAGTTAGCACTAGCGCTAACAACTCCAAGGGCTCACAGGCCGCAGGAAAGGGGCGCAGCACTGAGCAAGGCACTCCTCCCCAGGGTGATCATGGTGTTGGCACCAGGCTATCATTTCATATTCCAGTTGGTATAAGTCACTGATTTCATACAGGAGAGCATATTTGTCATGCAGCCTCATTAAGTTATACATCTCCAAATAAACTTAACGCTCTTGATAAAACTTTTTTGGAAGAAAATGCTACCCGAATTCTCGCTGCTTTTCCCGAGCCGACCACAGCTCTAAAACAATACTAAAAACAGTTTTATAGCTCCGTTTTTCATCTCTCATATGAGAACTAAAATAGATGTCCCGTTATCAACAGATGTCTTTGACGTATAGGTGAAAATGTACGGCTTTGATGTTTCCCCCCTCAGTGCTCTTTAGCCACATTTGAAACCACTTGCCCACAAAATTTTAACTGCAATTGAGTGATGATTCAAAGCTCAGGTGCATATTATAACAATATTTGCATTCTAAAAAGCCAACTGTAAGTTTCTTTTGAAATTGCACATGAGTTTTAGAATGAGAGTAATAAAAAAATTATACAGAGAAGATTTGAACGTCAGGTTACGTGCCTGATGCTCATACATAAACATAATGTAAATTTTAAAATTAAAATTCTGGGCATAATTTCAGAATCTTTGTTTTTACATTTTAGAACAAGAATATCTGTGCTAAGTAAAAACAAGTTGTATTTGATAAGCACACATATGAAATGATCATGCATTTTGGTAGTCAAGCACTGTCATACAAGCTTGACCTAATATATATTCTTCGTGCCTTGGGCAACACTTTACCATGGGAAATCATGGCTGCATAGATACCACCTCAAAAGGTTTCAGTTCTGGGCGCCTGGGTGGCTCAGTTGGTTAAGCGACTGCCTTCAGCTCGGGTCATGATCCCAGAGTCCTGGGATCGAGTCCCGCATCGGGCTCCCCGCTCTGCGGGGAGCCTGCTTCTCCCTCTCCCACTCCCCCTGCTTGTGTTCCCTCTCTCGCTGTGTCTCTCTCTGTCAAATAAATAAATAAAATCTTTAAAAAAAAAAAAAAAAGGTTTCAGTTCTAGCAATTTAACATGCCCATAATTTATTTTATTTTTTTTCATATTTTTATTTATAAATATATATTAGATTGTATATCCATATGTCTAGAAATTGGCAAGAAAATTGGAGATTTGAAAAGTGCTGAATTTCAAGTTTCTTAAGAATAAGGACAATTTTAACAGAGATTCTCAAATTTTAGCATGCATCAGAATCACCTGGAGCCTTGTGAAACAGATCGACAGGGCCCATCCGAGGTTCTGATGCAGTAGATCTAGGGTAAGCCCTGTGAATTTGCATTTCTAACAAGCTCCTGCTGCTTCTAGTCAAAGAACCACACTTTGAGAAACACTGCCCTATAGTAACTAGTGCAGATCTTCAGAAATTGTTAACAATTTTTTTTTTTTATTTACCCATTTGACAGAGAGAGACACAGCGAGAGAGGGAACACAAGCAGGGAGAGTGGGAGAGGGAGAAGCAAGCTCCTCGCGGAGCAGGGAGCCCGATGCAGGGCTCGATCCCAGGACCCTGGGATCATGACCTGAGCCAAAGGCAGATGCCTAACGACTGAGCCACCCAGGCGCCCCATAAATTGTTAACAATATTGATTAAGCACTGGAAATAATGGTGCTGATGAGCTAGTCCACTCACTTTATAGCTAAGAAAACTGAGACCCAGAAGGGTGAGGTGATTAGCCATTTTTACTTATTGTGACAGCAACAAATCCAGAATCCAGGATTCCTGATTTTTGGTTCAGTGCTCTTTTCTGAGTATCATAGTAACAGCTACTGACTTAATGAATGCTGACCTTATCATTCATTTTATCGATCCTGTTTTCTTTCAGTGACATTAACAAAAACTCTAATAATGTCTTGAGTATATTTTCTTTCTTTCTAAGATCTCAAAATATTTCATATATAACTAGATGCATATTCATGAAAATCCTAAATAATTTCTTGGCATTCCTATTTTAATTTTATGCATGGACATATCCCAAAACAAAAAGGTTAATGTCTTGTCCAAGGTGAAATGAAGGGTCAAAGAAAGAACGAAAATTACTTAGGATCTATGTCTCCTGAGATTTAGGTCTGCATGCAAGCATGTTAAATATATTTACATTATAATGTCTCTCAGTTACGGATTTTATGCAAATAGAATAAAGGAGCAACATCCTATCATGAAACTTTAGAAGAAATGATTTACATGGAAATCTATCAAGTGTTTCATTATTCTGAAGATTGAGCTCTAATAATTCTATTTTTTTAAATAAAAAGTTACTTTGGCAGAATACAATTAATTAGATCATAAATAGCAAGTCCTCAAACCTTGGCTATGAGGTGTTCGTGCGCATATACACACACACTGCTAAGCCACAAGTTAAGTTACTGGAATAGATATGGGGTAAGACTGGACTGGATTTAAATAATTCTGGACTTTGTAAAATACACAAGTCAGAAATCTTCCAGTGGACTGTCTCCCAGAGACTGCACAGTTCACCCCCACTGACAACACAGAGTGGGCTGTACCTTCTCTTCATCTGGTCTGTGTCCAAGAGATATTGCATGGTTTTAATCGGTTTTAATAAAAATAAATTTTAAAGGGGGAAAACTAAGTTACGGTAGTAAAATTAAGCTCTGGTCTAAGACAACGGAGAAAGGTTCCAACAGAAGTTCTCTCATTGCTTTGCCTAGTGACCGGACACCTGATTTGCTGGCTCTCACTTTCATTATCTATAACATGGAGACAAGTAGATTTCTATTTCCATTCCAGATCTAAAATGTCCCAGTACCTGTGAAGGTACCACTACACAGTAAGGCAGGCAAGCCCCCACTGAAGAAACATACTTAGAAAAATTCTCCAAGAGATCAATTAAGAGGTGATTATTCATTTGAACAAATGCTTTCTTGGAAAGCTTCTCCTGAGAAGCAAATTCTCATAGAAACATGTAATTTTATACTTTCTTCACATACGGATTCTAAATAACTTTTGAGGAACAAATCTATAGCCTGAGGTAAAGCATACTTAAAATAAAACTCTCCCATCTCTACCTCATTATCTTGTTATTTTCTATGATCTTTTCTTGGATATTTCCTTTCCTTCTTATTGTTAATTAGCACAGTTAGAATTCACTGTTATGATTTCCCAGTATTTTGAGTTAGGTTTGAGAAGACAAATGAAAAATTTTTTAATAATTTTTTTTTTTTTAATGTAGACCCTTTACACATTTTACCTGCTGGTTTTGTGTGTGTGTGTGTTTTGCTTACGTGTTTCTGGTAGGAATTTATAAAGTGGCCTCGACTAAACCTGATACCAGGAAGTTAAAACCCTGTATGAGTTTAAAGAGGCAGGGGGGATCCTGTTTTGTTTGTGAGATCTGAGTGGAATAGACACATTGACCAATCTCATCGACGTATCAAAGGAAAACCACCACTGATGTGAGGATCAGCGTGTCACATGCTCCGATCTTTCCACAGAAGACCAACACCAATGGGTTGCTGCTTCCCAAACACATTCAGTGAAAGGCTGCTTTAAAATCCTTAGAAAAGCGGAAGTTCAGAAGTTCAACAAGGCGACTCTGCAACCCTTATTTTAATATCCACTCTTACTCACACTCAACACATTTCAAAAAGTGCTGAAGTGAAAAGTGGAAAACACATGTATTTTTTTTTCCAATATAACACTGACACAAACATATTTATAATGACCACTTTGACTTATAATTAGATCCTTGCCCCCACCCAGTTACAGCTGATTTTCCCTAGTTTTCTATATTATTAACCACTTTAAAACTACTGGAGCCTAATGCTGAGGCACAAGATGACACCATGTATTCCTTAAAGGGTGACAATATTGGACAATACAGCACATGCTCCCATAAGGGTCTGCTTGAGATCATGCTCCCACCATAAAACATATGCTCAAAAGTAGTGCAAACATCTGATGCTCTTCCATTTAATCTATTTAAACTGTACCATCTTCTCAAATATTTAGAATACAGGACTGCCAAAATGGACAGTTTGATGGCCCTGGGGCCGGATGTGTGTCTACAAACCATCACCCAAAGCTGGTAAATATAAAAAGACTTGAGGAAGTTGGGATAAGTCAGCAATTACAAAAAATTTCTAGCTTAATCGTTTTCACTTTGCTGGCTGAAATATATTTCAATCAAGTTTGGCTCAGGTAAATGTACCATGGGCATTTAAGCAAAGCTATACAACTTCCGGGTTTGGCTGGGAGAGAGTATAAAGATAAAAGGACACATTATTAAAGGAATACTTTTCATTTGCATGAGCATTTCACTTTTGCTGCCACAGGCACACTTCCCAGCTGGGCTTCACTATGAAAATCTTCACTATGAAAATGGGATGCAGAAAATTTTGAATCCACGGACCAAGTCCATAAAGACGTGTTTTAGGAAAGAAAAACAAAAAAGCACAGGGAATTATGTGTGTGCTTGGTTTCGTTGTACCTTTCAAAAATATTTTCAAAATGAAGGAAGTAAAAAATCTCATGCTGAAAAATCCTTTATAATAATCAGATGGGAGCACCCAGTTTACAACCCATCTTCATTCATGAATAAGGCACGTTCAAGGACTTTAAAAAATATCTTTCTCGTTGCCCTCATCCTGTAGGCATTTTACTCTCATCTCATCCAGCCTCCCACTGCCCTCACCCTGCCATGTGCACTTACTTGCCTCTCTCCCATGACCTCCATCTATCTTTCCACACAATCGCTTTGCCATTCACTTTGTCATTCTTGCATTTCACTTCATGACACCTTTATTGGAAGCCCCTGGTTTCAAAAGAGTGATCTCACTAGCTTATGCTATAAAGACCAACTGAAAATAAACATTGGGGACGGATCTTCTCTGACAATGTAAGGTGCACTTGAAGCAATCTTTGCCATGACATATGTGAAGAATGAAGAATAGAAGGAGAAGCAAAAGTACAGCACAGAGAAAAGCAGCAGGGGAAGGCAGGGCCAGCTGTGCTGTCTTGGGTGTTAACAGCATGTGGAAACAGCTTTAAGGAAAGTGCAGAGGTCTGAACCGCAGAGAACAGCCGTAGTCAAGAGTCGCAGTCAGCAAAAAGTATGCTTTTGTTTTGGTTTTTTCTTTAGGTAGATACAATAGAGAGTTGGAGAGATTCAGCACAAGTAGCTATAACTAGACCAGATCATATATGGAACCCACCATGCATTTCTGCTCAGATACCAATGTTCTCTACGTAAAACTGTACAGTGCTGGAGGTGTGTGTGTTGGGGGGGAACTCTGCCCCATTAAGAAGATCTCAGAAGTTGGTTTAGATATCAACAGCTAAAATGTAAGCTCCATGAGGGCAGTGGTTTTCTTCACTCATATATCCCCAAAGCCTGGAACAATGCTTGGCATAGAATAGATGCTCAACAAATGTCTGGACACACGGCCTGTGTAGACCACCACTGCTTGTCTGGCAAATATCCATCCCTCCTTCAACATCCTTTAACAGAACAGGCACTTCCTCCTTGAGCACTCGGCACAGATGCAGTCTTGCTCCTCAGGCGATGTTAGTGCCATACAAAAGTTCCATATTCATTTCAGGGTAGGCAGATCCGTCTCCCTCGCTTGGTTCTGACATCCTGGGGGTGGGGGGAATGTGTCTTTTCCATTTCTGGATACCTGTCACCTAGCACAGGCCTGAAATATGATAAATATTTCACTTGAGAGGTGTTTACTGGATAAAGAAATCCTTTCCTTTAAAGTCTCTTAGGTAACATTCGATAAAAAAGAATATGTACCTCAACATCGGTGACCCCTCTACAATATACAGAGTATTACTTGAGACTCTATGGGGGGATTCAAAAATGAATAAGACACCGTCTTTCCATTCAAACCTGCAAACAAGCTGGAACTGTTGCCAGAGGCATCTCTGGCAAGAGAATTTAAAGCAGAATTGAAAGCTAATCTTTATTTATGGATTGAAATAATTGAAGTAAAAGAATGCACCGATTTGTACCTGGCTGATTATGTTCTTTACATATGCTTTTATATTTTATTTATTCTAATGCAATTTAAAATGACTTCCATTATTTATAAAATATTTCTAAACCAATATTTAAAACCATCTAAGTTCCACGGTCACTGGAAGCTTGAGTTTGTCAGGTTCTTGCCAGCTGGGAAAGAAACCCCCACCATGCTGAAACCTCCACATCCTGAGCCTCTAGACTGGAGAGTATTGGTCATGGGGAAGGTGGGAACCTTCCACCTGATGCAACGCAGGACTGTGAGTGAGGCCCCACTACCACAGAAAAAGCTCTTTGTAACTTTTGTTCAATATTCCCTTCTTCTTCCAGCTGTCTCACTTCTTTAGATCCAAACACAGGTCAGGGTGAAAAAAATCTCTTGGTTCAATTGCCTTTTTTCATTGTTCTTCCCTCCTTGGGTGCCTCCTTATCCTTCAACGATACATCACCTCTTAAATACCTCCAAACCCTCCTCCTCCTCCTCCGTTATTTTTAAGAGTGCCCTGAAACTCTTTCACAAGCTCAAGAATTTCTTCAAATATCCTCTCTACCACCTAAATTTATACGAAAACTGGCTTTCTCCAGTGAAATCACTTCCTCAGCAATCCCCTGAAGTAGGACTGAGATTCCGTTTCCTCCTTTGTAACCTGTGGCATCCTTCCTTGCCATTCCCTTTTGATTGCCTTCACCAATCAATCTTCACGTTAGTCCTCTAGCATTTCCTCCAGTCCCATCATTTTAATTAATTTATTTATTGACTCCCCCCTCCATGCCTTATCTTTCATTCTCATCCTCATTGATTTCCACTTCCACAGTATACTTACACCTTCACTTCACTCAGTAACTTCTTGCTTCTGTTTCGGAAACTATAACCAAAAGCAAAATCAAACACAGGAAGCCAAGGGAGGGGCTAACCTAAGTTCTTATTACTCACCCAGCAGATACTCTTGTGAATCAAAACATATTAAATGATATGTTAGCCAGGGCTAGCAAACCCATGAGCAAAACAGGATTCATTCAGTTCACACACACTTATTGTGGGTCTCCATTGTTCCAGGCACTATGCTAAGTAGTGGGGATAAAAATATATATACTCCTCGGGGCGCCCGGGTGGCTCAGTCAGTTAAGCGGCTGCCTTTGGCTTGGGTCATGATCCCGGGGTCCTGGGATCGAGCCCCGCGTCGGGCTCCCTGCTCGGTGGAGAGTCTGCTTCTCCCTCTCTCTCTGCCTACTTGTGCTCTCTATCTCTCTGTCAAATAAATAAATAAAATCTTTAAAAAAAAAAAAAAAAAAAAAAAAAAAAATATATATATATATATATATACTCCTCTCCTTAATGAGCTCCTTTTGGGGGGAAAGGAGCAGAGAGGATAGAGAGAAGTTAGTAGCAACTGGTCTCACTAATATTCACCTGTGTATGCTCCAAAATTCAACTCAACTGAGCACCAGTCAGATTCCAACTATAGTGCTATTCTTTTCCCAACCTCAACCCTTTTCTGCGTGTAACAGCTGCATAAGCAAATAGACTAACAGAAATTAATTATTCTCCGGCTTAAGCAGTATTTTTTAGTTTTTCTTTTCTCTTTTTTTTTTGGATCATAGTCTCATTGCAAAACTAATAGTAATGGTTCATCTCCCAATATAGACATATATATGCATACACACAGAATTATGCATAAAATTTCAGGGTTTTCAAAATTCCCCAATTTTGACAATGATCTCAAGTTTACGATCTGATATTTACCTGCTAATCTAAGTCCATATCTTTGACAGAATCATGAGATTTGTCTTATAGAAATAGTAAATGTTTTCACAGAGATATCCTTAGATAGTGATTGTTACACAGGACAGGATCTGAATAGGACAGATGGTGGCTGCTACAGCCTGAGTGGATTTGGGAGGGTACCCCACTGAGCACACTGCTCATCTACTTTCCTGAGGCTCTCCAGGGAGGGCAGAGGCACGGTACAGACAAACATCCCTTCAACATCTGTCAGCAAACGTTACAATCTTTTTCTGAAGCCTCCTTGACAAGCTAAGTGATTCCTGCACATGAACTTATCACTGTGAGTGACTCACATCGTGCCATTGCAAAATTACAAATTATTACATGTTCTGGACCTTTGGCTTACATGCAGTATATATGAAATTTCAATTGTTACATTTGTGAGTACTGAAGGTGTGATGTTCTTGACTACTGGCTATTCCGAGATTGACAAATTTTGGCCTCTAATGCTTAAATCTCTTCCAACTGTTGCCCCCAAGCAATTACTAGAATATGTGGCAAAGGTATACTCTACAGATTTCCTAATTCACATTCTATTAGATAGTGATGATTTAATCCAAATGGCATGTCTGGATTAACCTTTGATCCCATACAGATCTACCAAATGAGCATAGCTATTGGGGTAATTGCATAGAAAAAGAAATTTAAGCAATGAAAACTGGTAGAGGATGAAACTGGCAGGTTGTTCAGAACTTCTGATTCTTCTTACATAAGAGCTACAAACCAGCTTCATGAAGAACTTCCCAGAATCACAGGGCCAACCTTCCACACAGCATGGGTCTCACTGCCATTTCTCTACCATCTCCACTCTCATTAGGCTTCAAGAACACAGTAACTACACTCAGTAAAAGCTGTCTGATCAATGTCATATGAAATTCTCACGAAAGCTCACATGGCTTCAAATTGACAAAGTTGGAAGAAGTTGGATGCCATGCCCGTCTACACCAGGTTCCCTGCTGATGTGGAAAACAAAGGCAGAAGAAAAATTATTAAATTTCCTTACTTCCTACAGCCCATTGACAAGTCCTTGAAACAGGCAGAGTGGCGTTCCTCTAGGGACTCAACTGCCTCAATGTTAATACTTTGCTAAGGGCAAAAGGCAATCCTAACCTGACTGCCCCCACCCCCCCAGGATCTTGTAAGTCTACTTTAACGTATAAGAATTCCTTCGGAAACTTCCTTTATCTCTAAACCCTCCAAGATATGTGTTGGCAATCATCCCCCAAGCATATGGCCCACCAATATACATCTGAAGGGTCTCATGACTAAGGTTTTATTAGACGGTAATAAATGACCTTTTCCCAACAATAGCTAGTCCCCTCAAGGTCCTGGAAACCTTGCATCCAAAATTCCTTAGAGACTTATGCTATCCCTAATCCCCTCCCAACTTGAAAGTATATAATTACCACTCCTCTTGACCCTGGTGCAGCTCTTTCTGCCCATGGATCCTGTTCCTATGCATTGATAAAACCACCTTTTTGCACCAAAGACGTCTCAAGAATTCTTTCTTGGCCGTCTGCTTCGAACCCTAATAACATCTTTCCTACATCACCGGCTTGAGTTTTATCAGTGTACAGTGGACACTCATCTTTATAGAACACATAAATCAGTGAACAAACCAACTCACCCATCCTGTTGTCTGTGAACCAGGATGCACCTCTACCCCTCCTCCCACAGAATTGTGGGCCAGTGCACTTTTTCATAATTGCATACAGAAATAACAGACCAAAAAGAAACTGTATCTTTCCAGTCACACGGCATAATGTCGGTTTATAAATACTTACAAATATTTGAATGTTTCCTGAACTATATTTTTAATCAATGATGAGTACAATAGAAAGATAAAAAAAAAAAAAATGAAGTGGTTCTTTTTCAAATCTGTACCAGATCACTTCCTCAATGACACAACAAAACAGAGTCCCAAATGAAAAAGGAGAAAGCGTTCTAATCAAAGCCTCCCTTGGCCCGAACAAAATAGGAATTTTCTTTTTAGTCAATTTCTGGTAAGGCTGCTGCCACAACACCATCACCCCGGCCCTCAGCCATGTCTAATCAGTGACGCAATCTCACCCTTTTAATGAACTCCCAGGGTTGCACAGAAAAGAGCATGCTTCCTGACAGATAAGGGTTTTTAAACTGAGTGGTGATGTAAACCCCTCTCTTCTCTCCTTATTACAAGGGAAATACTTCTACTGTCGCTGAGGGCACTCAGGTGATGTGCCTCTACAAAATACAGCAAATGACCTCTTCACTTGTGAGGCAATCACAGCAGATTAAAATTACAGCATTTAAGAGCTCTTCAGAAGGGAATGGCAACAGGAAACAAAAATAATAGGTCTATATAATCAAATATATTGGTTAACTTTCTGTGGGTGACCTTCTCCTAAGGAATGATCAAATCACAAATATGACAAGGAAAAAGCTTAATTTTTACTCATTCTTCAAGACGGAAATACATTCATACAGAAAGGGTAATGGCTAGGATTTTCGCTGGATGAAAGACCAGGAACAAAATAATGGACTCAATCTTACCCTCTGCTCCAGTAAATGAAGAATCGATGAGATTGCAGGCTCAGATGTGTCATCTCACCAGAAAGACACAGACAAGGATTTGGTGGCTGGTACACATCAGTAGGCTGAAGTGCCATGGACAGTGAAAAGAATCAGGGCAAGGAATTTATGTGTTTCCTTGTTCTCCCCAGTCTGATGGTCAGATGTGCTCACCAAGATGGTGCATGGTTTCATGGCTGGGTACAAAGATTTGGAGCTTGGAGAGAAGAGAGGTCATACATTTTGCACCATTCTATATACTTTGCAGTATGAAGTCAGCAGTTATTCATATAAATCTATATTATTGACACTAAAGGGTACCAAAATGTGCCCCTCCAAAATATGCTACTAAGGCAAAAGGACTATTTTGAGCTAAAGGCAAGCGAGAACAAGCAGACACAGGGAAAAGCTCTTTACCTCTTTACCTTTACCTAATGCCTAAAAATAAAGTATAAATTTCCTCTTTTGTAAAGGAAATTTCCATTTGTAAAGATGCCTTCCTACCCAGAAAACAGCTATTCCAGGAGACAACTCTTATCACTTGACTCTTACCTGCATAACAAGACAACACTTATCATACAGTTCTTCTTCTTACCTTCCCAAACCATGCTTCCCAGATTCAGAACCCCCAAACCCCTTTTCCTTCCTTTTCCTTCTTCAGCCACAAATGGTATATAAGCCTCATCCATCTTGGCCACCTCCTTGAGCCACATTTTTGTGAACTCCAATGCAAACATGTGTATTACATAACTAAAACTGTTTTTCCTTTTGTTATGTCTTTTATCAGCTTGATTCTTTGGCCCCAGCCATTGAATCTAGAAGAGTAGAGGGACAAAGAAGTTGAGACCAGAAGCAGAAAGACACAAAAAGGAGTTTAGAAAGGGGAAAAAAATGAGTCAGTAACCATTTGTATTAATGTGATGTGAATTTGTCCCACTCTATTGCCAGATTTTTGACCTAAAAAAGAGTGAAACTTGAGGGTCAATTTTTTAACTAATATGGGGAGGGGACCAAGGACAGGCCACCCCAAGATGGATCACTTTGGCATGAACATTATTTTGAGGTAAAAGCATCAAAACCCAGCAGATTCAGGAAAAGCTCTGTTCCTCCTCTTCAACTGCCTGCTTGTACCAGGAAGAGAGCTATTGACAGAGATTCCTCTTCACCTAAGAAACTTATCTTCATAATAGGGTAACCTTTGTTTTCCAAACATCTCTTTTCACCTTCCTGCTAATGAATGGTCTTTCTCCCCTTTGTATCCTCAGACTCCTACCTCCTCTCCTTAGCTCATATAAGCATTTGGTTGCCTAAGTATCTTTAGAATTTCCCATATCTGTGTGGATTCCCAGTATGCAACTATTAAGTAAGGTTTTCTCCTGTTAATTTGTCTCTTGTCAATTTGATTCTTAGTCCAGGTAGAAGAATCTTGGAGGGTAGGGTAAATGTTTCCTCCCTCACAACAGTTCTCTCATATTCTTGTGGTTATGGTCCCAAATGGCTTGAAACAGAGCAAAATTGGTTGGCTTTTTTCCCATTATTTTTTCAAAACAATTCAGTCATTTCCCAAGCAAAGTTATCGCAGTCCACCCTATTCTTTTACAAAGCAGTATACCAAACTACTTATTCTTTTCCTGTCCACCTGAATAATTCAATCCTCAACGTGTTCATGCATCTAGACTTCTTGTCTTATCTTAATTAATTTCCTCACTTAAACCCAAACTCTGTCAAATTTTAATCTTTCCCTCTAAAGGAATTGACTCTGTACAGCTGTCAAATGCATCACTGAGTGTGTTTCTATCATTACCCTCAGGTTCCATTAGGGAGCTAATGATGACTTCTCAGTGTGTGGGTCTGTTCCTGGAAAGACTAGCAAGTGTCCAAGAGTTAGAGCCTCCATGCAAAAACTTGGTAGTCATTTGGTTTACAGTTTAAACTCTTTAAAGCCTGATGCCATGTATTTTATTGTCTCTTAGAATCATATTCATCTGGACGCCTCCACACAAAAATATGTCTCAATATATAGCTGCTTTGGACTAGAACAGATGGTCTAACCTTACTGTCCCCTATTCTTCCACTGTCACATTTGAAGCCATGCTTTAAGAATTTCTTAGGTATGGCTTCTAGTCAACACACAATTATGCATGTGGAATGATACCATACACATTCTGCTTGCTCCTACCTTCAACAGCTATTGTGATCAGCATCACTTTAAATCTGGTAGAGGCTTTGTTTGTGTTTTTGATGTTACCATTTGTGATACTACTTTGCCATCTGAAACATCTAATATTAACACTGATGAAATGGTGACATTCAGTCCAGGTTGATGCCTTTTCACACCACCACTTTCGATAAAATTTTACTTTTCTCTACCTATTTTTTGATAAAGCAATGTCATTTCAACCAATTATTAACTTTATCTCTTGCATTACTCAAATAATCTCATTAAAAAGACGTTTTATGAAGTGTAGAGAACCACTAAAATATGACCATTTTCGTCCATGATACTGAAGACAGCAAGAAAAAAAGGAGAAAATTTACTGCTCAAATTGCCATGGTTGATGACTTTTTAAAAAAGCTAGCTACAGGGCTGCCAGGATTATAAAATGTCAAGTCCCATACCCCACTTCAGCCTAAAGACCGCTATAATTCGATTAGCATAAAAAGAAGAAATGAAGCAGCTAATTTATGGAAAGTACATTATATGATGGACAAAGAAAAATGACAGTTTGAATCAACGAAGGAACAAGTACGTGTGTTTGTCTGTGTGTGTGTGTGTTTTAAGCTGAAATTTAAAAGAAACTGAAAAGAGAACTCAAAACTTTATTTCCCAAAAAAATAGAATATTTTCCACCTTCAGTTTGGACACACTTTTAAGTTCAGACAATTTTCCTTTGTTTTTTTTTGTTTTTTTTTTTTTTAAAGATTGTATTTATTTATTTGACAGAGAGACACAGTGAGAGAGGGAACACAAGCAGGGGGAGTGGGAGAGAGAGAAGCAGGCTTCCCGCCGAGCAGGGAGCCCGATGCGGGGCTCGATCCCAGGACCCTGGGATCATGACCTGAGCCGAAGGCAGACGCCTAACGACTGAGCCACCCAGGTGCCCCAATTTTCCTTTGTTTTTATCATTAATACTCTCTTTGTTGAAGATGAGTTTAAAACATACACACACACACACACAATGGATTAATTCTGACAGCAACAGCCTTAGTATGAACTGTTAAGTATACTTCTAAGACTCTAAGCAAAGAAGCTAGAGGAGGACTGCTAAGAATGCCCATATCTAAAATCTAAATTTCAATTATCTGCTATATTTACAACTTCATGCTTTACACAATGTACCAGAAGGAATGGCTTAGTGGTCTAAGCATCTGGTTTTAAATTGCTATATTCCTTGAATCACACAATTTATTCATCCACTAGACCTTGCAGGGGCTAGAAACGCAGACAAGTCATTCCACTTAGGGGTTTATTCATCCAGTGTTGTTTACACTGCTGGTGGAGCAATGGGCTGGTCCTAGATCTCCCTTCTATTTTATAATTGCAGCAGACCCTATTTTGAGTGAAGACTCTACTTTAGGAGTACCCCCAAAGAGTCCCGCCAATGTAACAAAATACATAAAATAGCAAAGGATTCACTACTTTGAAAATGTGACAAAATATTTATTAACCAAAATATGGTCACAGTAACTAAAATTTTCAAAATGGGAACAGAAGTGATCCAGAGGTAACTCAAACCATGCAGAACTAAGTGCAACTAGATGTCTTAGTCTCTGAGGCAGTACGAAGAGAGGCCTCTGCAATTGCTCCCACATAAGTGACTTGTTTATTCCTGCCTCTCATATTCTATGTGATTTTTCCTGGAAAATAAAGAGACCACAAGAGAGTCCACTTAGAATGCTCTTGTCATGTAAATACGTCTGCACTACATGGCTTTCCAAAGAGTTGCACTTCATTTTGTAAAGGGTATTATTTCTGTAATATTTACTGTCACCTGAGAGAAAAAACAGTAGGTCTTGTTGACGTCTTCACTAAAATAGCAAATTAATTGAGGTTAGAAGTGCCATCATTAATTAGACCAGCTCCTCTTCACTCAAAGGCCCAGAATCTATACTGAGTGATGGTAATCTGCACTTACTAATAAAGTTCTATGGCTAATAAAGCAATATGTTCCGTGTTAACAACAGCATCACCACAAGTTATACAAGGTGTTAAACGTGACCTTTCATTGTTTCTCAGCACTCCAGGTTCTTTTCTGCAATGAACAATTCTGACCATATTTTAAAGCTTACTTTTGAATATAATGGCTTATGTAATGTATAAGAATGTCTGATAAAAAATGTACATTAACTCAAGCCAGTTGTTTATAAATATGAGAAAAGAATGGAAAAATATAATTGTTATACTTTATTCCTAGGATGAATGTAAAAAATAAACACCTTCAAGTGTAATTGAAATGTACAATGTAATTATATACTAAATATCAAAACAGCATTAGAGATTTTAGGGTCAATGATTTGATATTAGATACCTAAAATAAATACAAGTGATGCTTAACTTGAGGCTTAAGACAAAAAGGTCAAAGAAGGTGAAAGCACCAATGATTATTGTTTAAAATATGTAAATGTCAAGGGGAGGAAATTAATGATAAATGTAGACACTTGTTATTTAAACCAAAAAAAATCACAGATAATTTACAATATACAATGGGATAATTATTTGTAATGGCAACAATTTATTTTATATAAAAATAGCTTTATTTAATTTGTGGTTAAGATACTTTGAATAAGGGTATTTTTTTAAGAAAAAAATGTGGGAAAGATTTTCCATTTTTTATAAATGGAAAATAATTAAAAGCGGAGTTTCTAGATTAAAAAAAATAAAATCCAACTATAAGTTATTCTTTTATAAAGAAACATATCCAAAACATGATAACCCTGAAAGGCTTAAAATGGAAAGATACATTACTAGATGCTGAGTAGAAAACAAAAACTTGTAGAACTATGTTACATACAAAATAGACTAATTTAAAAAAAAGGCCTCTTGGGGCGCCTGGGTGGCTCAGTCGTTAAGTGTCTGCCTTCAGCTCAGGTCATGATCCCAGGGTCCTGGGATCAAGCCCTGCATCGGGCTCCCTGCTTGGTGGGAAGCCTGCTTCTCCCTCCTCCACTCCCCCTGCTTGTGTTCCCTCTCTCGCTGTGTCTCTCTCTGTCAAATAAATAAATAAAATCTTTAAAAAAAAAATAAAAATTTTAAAAAAGGCCTCTGAATATAAAAGGTGGATACATTTACAAAGAGAGATTAAGAAATCAACCATCATCATGACAGATTTTCATACATTTTTCCTAATAACTGATAGATATTGCAGAATAAAGGATGTAAGTATTTAAATAATACAATTGGAAAGTTTGGTATAAAGTTCAAATAGACATCAACTGGCATCTGACAATTTTTTAAGCAAATGAGGACATAAAAAGAATGAGATAAGCAACATATAAAGGAAAAAGATGTGATTGTGTACTATGACATAAAACAACCTCAATAAATCTTAAAAAGATTATTAATATGCCCCTTATTCTCTGACCACTGTGCAAATGATAAGTTAAATCAATGAGAAAAAGTAAACAAAAACTCCACACCTACCCATTAAGTCAAAAAAAATTAAAGCCATGTATCTAAAAAACTCACATATCAAAGAGCAAATCACAATGGAAATTTAGAAACATGTATAACTATACAATTAAAAAAACTGCAATATATTTTAAAACTTCAATATTTATATTTTAAAAAGAAAACCTGCAATAGATGGAGAAAAGATCAAATAAAAAGTAATGGAGGATTGTACAAAGGGGGGTTGAGGTGGCTGTTACCTGAACTCTCACAGCATAAACATCATGTTTCCCACAACGTGATGCAAATAGGTAATGAGTTCACAGCATCACCTCTAAAATAGTCTTGCCCAAAGAACTGATCCTGAATCCAATCAAAGCTCTACATTAAACTACCGAAAACTCAGGGAACAAAGAAACAAGTTAAATGATAGCACAAGAAAGCAATTCGCAAATTCCAGAATTTAGGATTCTGTATGGTAAAAAAATAACCCAGTTTCTCCCCAAATTCAAAGGACTTGAAATAAAAAGGGAAATAGGAGGAACAGTTATAAAATAAGAATCCTAAATCCACAATAAGTGAATGCAATGTGTGGGCACAGTTTAGATCCTATTGCAAACAAATGGGCTCCTAAAAACTTTTTTTTTTTGAGATATTTGAATAACTTTCAACATGGTTAGGGTATCAGGTAATATTTAAAGTGGTATCTATTAATTTTGTTAGGCATGATGATAGGGTGATTATGTTTAAGAGTTCCTCTCTATTAAAGAGGCATACTGAAATACATATGAAATGTCATGATGTCTGGAAGTTGCTTCACACTATAAAGTAAAATTTTAAAAAGAGAATAGCTTAAACAAAATGGCAATATATTGCTGATTCATGTACATAGGGGTTCATTATACCAATCTATTTTTGGATATGCTTGAAATTTTCGATAATAAGGAGTCTAAATGTAGTTTTTTTAAGAGCTAAAAATTAAAGAATAAGCCAAAAGGAAGGAAAAGGACAAACATTTTTAAAGAATAGAAATAAAGCCACGGCTGAAAACATCAAAGCCAAAAATTGATTCCTCAAAATCAACTAATCAATCAGAATAGTCAATGGTAAGAATGACTAAGAGAAAAAACAAAAGAAAGAAGGCACAAATAAACAATATTAAAAATGAAAGAAGGGGTTAATGGGAACAAATCTGTTGACTTTTTTTTTTTTTAAGATTTTTTTAATTTATTTGACAGAGAGAGAGATAGCAAGAGAGGGAACACAAGCCAGAGGAGTGGGAGAGGGAGCAGGTTTCCTGCTGAGCAGGGAGCCTGATACAGGGCTCGATCCCAAGACCCTGGGATCATGACCTGAGCTGAAGGCAGTCGCTTAACCGACTGAGCCACCCAGGCGCCCCTCTGCTGACATTTTTAAAACCATAGTTTGCCCTGAACCTACCATGGTGTTGATTTTCATAAGTGAAATCAACCTATAATTTATCCTCTTCATACCATTCTTACCAAGTTTTAGTATCAGGGTAAGTTGGAGAATACTTCCTCTTCTTCTTTCTATTCTTTGGAATCATTTTTATACTACTGAGGTTATCTGCCTTTTGAGGATCGGCTCCTATTAAACAGTCTGGGACACCCCAAATATGGGTATATTTTACCTTTCAGTTCAATTTCTTTTATAAGTGAATGTCTAATATGGACTTTTATTTTTTAATAGCTTTAGTAATATATTGTCTATTAAAGCAAAGATTTCAAATTATTGGTCTGAAGTTGTTTATAATTATCTCTTCTAAAATAAGTTCTCTGAGTTTCCACTTTAAAAAGCCAAAGAAGAGCAAAGAAGAAAAACAGTATAGATAAAAGCAGAAACCAATAAAAATGTACATATAATAGAGAAAAATCAACTGAATCAAAAACTGATTGAAAAGATAAATAAAATTAACAAATCTCTAGCCAGAATGATCTAGAAAATAAGTGAGCAGACACAAATTACCAATGTCAGGAATGAAAGAGGGAACACCACCATAGATCCCATAGACGGTAAAAGAAAAATAAAGGGACAATATTATTTATGACAATATATCTGTTTACTTTGGTGACACTGATAAACTCCTTGAATGACACAAATTATCAATACTGACTCAGTAATAATGATGGAATCTATATCATATATTGAAATTGAATCAACAATTATAAACCTTCTCACAAAGACAACTCATGGCCCAGATGAGTACATCTCAAACATCTGGGAAATAACAGCAGCTCCTAAAATGCCTTTTAGGAATAGAGAAGCAAGAAACACTTCTGAACTCATTTTATGAGACTAGCATTATTCGGAAACCAAGACCATATAAAGACATTACCCCAAAAAGAAAACCAGAGACCAATATCCCTCATGAACAGAGATGTAGAATCTTTAATAAAACATTAGCAAATTAAATCCAGGAATATATACAAAGGCTAACATATCTTGATCAAATGAGGTTATCCTGGGAATGTGAGCTAGATTTAACATTCAAAAATCCACCAGTATAATTCACCATGTTAACAGAACAAAACAGAGTGATATATAAAAAGTTTAATGATTAAAAACTCTCAGAACATCAGGAATAGAAGAAACCTTCTTCAATCTAACAAAGGGCATCTATGGAAAAAAGAACCTCAGATGTAACATCACATTTAATGGTAAAGGACTGAATGCTTTGCATCTAAGACTGGGAAGATGGCAGGGATATCTGTCCTTACCACTTTTATTTAACATTATAGCCAGTGTAGTCAGGCAAGAAAAGGGAACAGAGGCATAGAAACTGGGAAGACTTAAGTAAAATTATCTTTATTTTCCCCTTTTTAAAAAATAAATTATGGGGCGCCTGGGTGGCTCAGTCGGTTGAGCGACTGCCTTCGGCTCAGGTCATGATCCCAGGGTCCTGGGATCGAGTCCCACATC